>NC_066886.1:7209712-7429712 GCF_022985175.1 Labeo rohita | reverse complement strand
GCTTCCTGGCTCCTGCCTGTTCCACCCGTACATAATAAAGGGCGGCCAGATGAGGACAGGGGTTGCCAGAGTCCAATTAGCATGCCGTTCATTATGGCTGATCTGGAGGCTCTCACTGCGCTTAACTGCTGATTAAGAACCATATCTAACAACCACCAGGCTTGACTTTCCTCTTAACCCTGGAATCAAACATGGAATATTGTATAGATGTTTCCTAAAAGCTAGTGAGCTGCCTCTCTGCCTACATATATGTCATTGCATAGCACACATACAGTATATAGTGAGTCACCTACTGAGTGCATTTCTAATTATTCTAGTAGAGTATTTTAATTGATACATTGCTGTCCTAAATAAAATATGCATTCAATTGATCAAAAGTGAAAGTAAAGACTGTTACAGAGAACAATTGCTGTCATTTTGGACTAAGCACAAAGTTTTTTTTTTAAAATTGATAATAAGAAGAAATGTTTTATGAGCAACAAATATTAGAATAATTTCAGAAGGATCATGTGATACTTAAGACTGGAGTAATGATGCTGAAAACTGAATTTTAAAATATATCAAAATAGAAACTGATTACATATTGTAATAATATTTAACAATATTATTGTTTTTACTGTATTTCATTTAGCAAATAAATGCAGTCTTGGTGAGCATAAGCAAAAACAAACAAAAAAAAGATCTGCCCCAATCTGTTGAAGTGTCAATAAAATTAAATTAAATTAAATTAAATTAAAAAATGAAATAAAATCAAATAACATAATATATATATATATATATGAAATATAATGAAATGAAATAATGAAAAAACAAAAAAAAGAATAATGAAAAAAATCGAAATGAAATGAAACAAAATTAAATTAAATAAATAAAATGAAAAAACAAAACAAAATTAAATTAAATTAAATAGAATAAAATGAAATGAAATAATTAAATTAACTTGAAATAATAAAATTAAATTAAAAAATAAAATAAAATGAAATAAAAATAAAACTAAATGAAATGAAATAATACAATGAAATGAACTGAAATAAAATAATAAAATAAAATTAAATAATAAAATAAAGTAAAATAATATACAATTAAATAAAAATTAAATTAAATTAATTAAATTAAATTAAATAATGAAATGAAATAAAATGAAATGAAACTAAAAATAAAACAAAACAAAATAAAATGTTAAGTTAAATAATAACATGAAATATAATAAAATAAAAAATGAAATAATGAATTAAATTAATTAAATTAAATTAAATTAAATTAAGTAGTTATAAAGTCATAATTATAATTATTATATCACTGTCAAAAATATTGTCAAATTTACAGTAACTTTGCCAATTTTATTTGCCAGTAAGTCTGTAAACAAACCAGAATAATATAAATCATAAAATTACATGCTATATACATATAATATCATCTCTACTGTTAGAGCTATCACTATAAATTAACAGTAGAAATAACGTATCCTTATTATAAATATATTACTGAAATTACAGGAGAAATATAACATAAATTATAAATTCAACTCAATTGAAATTAAATTCACTTCAATAAAAAGTCAGTAAAAAAAAAGAAAAACTAAATTTACGGAACATTACATGAATCTGAAGATTTTTGAGACAAAAATCATTGAAAATAAACATTGTTAATTTTATTTATTTATTTTTTTAAGTAACAATTACCTCTATTTCCCGTAATTCATTACTGGATGCATTAATGACATAAAAAACTTTCTCATCTTAAGCAGCAGTTTATTAAACTTAATAAACGAAAGTTCCAACTATTGTCACATCCTACAGCATAGGCATATTGCAGGCATGTCGATACTATATTAATATGCTTTCTGTATAATCTACTGTACTTCAGTTAACTTCTCCACTAATTTAAATAATTAAATGTAAAAACAAAATAAACAATGTTTGGTTACATCAAATGTTGGTTGGAAAGTCTCCTGTAAAAGCCTGCAGATCTTGGCCAGAATATGCCAAAATGATTACCAGACTGTGAAAAGTCTGTCTACGTGAGCCTACCAGCAGCACAAACCCCACATCTTCTGCAGCAGACCTGTTTATTAGAACAGCCCCAGCATCCAACAGCGTGTCCTCCTACCTATTGTGCTCGGAGAGCTTCTTCAGACCGCGTACGGAGCAGACAATTACCATGGGGCCCAGGCATACGTCTGCCGCCCATATCAAGCGGGAAGCATGCGGCTCTCACAGAGAGCTCTCATCCCACACGTTCACATTACAAAGCCACTGTTGGTCTGTAATACATTTCACGGCATCTGGAGCCAATCTCGCCACGCTGACATACGAGCCCCTCTCAGGCACTGACCTGACTGTCATCCGTATACTCAGCCTTTGTGTTTTATATCACTCCTAATGCATAGAGGAAAAGATTTAGCGCCGAGGCAGAACGTTTGTGGAGATAAGACACACTTCTCCCTGAAGAAATGATTTTGGTACCTTAATGAGATGCCGAGCTCAAATATGTCAAAACTGAGTTATGGTGGTTTACAGGAGGTAGGGGACCATGTCTCCTGTTTGTAACCTAAAAGCATGACTTGTATGGACACTCACCGCAACATAAGGAAGCCTGGACAGACCAAAGAGTCAACGCTGGCTATAGTACTGGCAAGTTTGCCCCTGCTGGAAGATGTTGTAACTACAACAATCTGCCAAAAAAAATATCTTTTGTCATCATTGATGACCATAAATAGCACAAAATAGCACAAATGTGACCCTGGACCACAAAACCAGTCTTAAGTAGCAATAGCCAACAATGCATTGTATGGGTCAAAATGATCGATTTTTCTTTTATGCCAAAAATCATTAGGATATTAAGTAAAAATCATGCTCCATTAAGATATTTTGTAAATTTCCTACCGTAAATATATAAAAACTTGATTTTTGATTAGTAATATGCATTTATTTTAAGTTTATTTATTTAGCTGTTAAATTATGTATAAATCTCAATTAAAAAAAAAAGACCCTTATGACTGGTTTTGTGGTCCTGGGTCACAAATATAGACATAGAAATACATACAGATAGATAAATAAATAAATAAATAATAATAATATATATTACAAAGACAATAATAATTAATTGAGCACCAAACGAGCATATTAGAATCACAGAAATAAATTACATTTTACAATATATTAAAATACAAAATAAAATAATTTGTAATATTTAAATAAATGCATAAATAAAACATGAAAAACCTGAATTTTTCAAACTTTTTACTGGTAGTCTATATATTGATAATTTATATACATAATTATTGAGATATTTTAAATATAATATAATATAATATATTTTAATATACATTTTAAAATATATTAAAATGCAAAATAAAATAAATGGTAATATTTAAACAAATACATAACTAAATTGTTTAGAATGAGACTTCTTTCAAAAACATGAAAAACCTGCATTTTTCCTAACTTTTCCAAACCAGTAGTACTGATAATAAAATAAACTAAACTAAAAAAATAAAATAAAATAAAAATACCTTTAGCAAATCCTGCACCTGTTAAGCAACTGGCATACGATTTAATACAATATATATTTTAATATATATTTTAATATAATATAATATAATATAATATAGTACAATATAACATGTTATAATATAACATAAATACTTTCAGGAAATTCTGCACCTGCTGAGCTACTTTAATTAAGATTTAATAAAAAACATTATAATATAATATAGCATAATATAATACAGTATAATAGAGCATACTATAAAAAAATATAATATAATATAGCAGGAAATCCAGCACCTGCTAAGCAACTGGCATATAGATTTAATACAATACAATATAATATAATATAATATAATATAATATAATATAATATAATATACATACTTTAAGGAAATCCTGCGCCTGCTCAGCAACTGTCATCAAGATTTATAATAAAATAAAATAAAATACTTTTAGGAAATCCGGCACCTGCTAAGCAACTGGCATATGGATTTAATATAATATAATATAATATAATATAATATAATATAATATAATATAATATAATATAATATAATATAATATACATATAATATACATACTTTAAGGAAATCCTGCACCTGCTCAGCAACTGTCATCAAGATTTGTAATAAAATTAAATTAAATTAAATTAAATTAAATTAAATTAAATAAAATTAAATTAAATTAAATTCAAATATAACATGTTATAATATAATATAAATACTTTGAGGAAATTCTGCACCTGCTGAGCAACTGTCATTGAGATGAATGTGAAAGCTGCCGGATATATGCTTTCTCTGGGTACTACGGACCACCTTTGGACAAAATGATAAATGGATTTGACCAAAACATTGGGGAGATAGCAGTGCGAGCTTAAATAGTATTCCTTCTGCCATTAAATGAACAATTGTTCACATCTTCAGGGGGAGATTAGTGTAAGTATCCATTCAGAATATCTGCTGGGAAACAGAATGTGCGCGCCTTTAAAATGAATGCATCTGGGGCCCAAGCAAATCTCCAGTACATCCGTTCACATCTGTTTGAGTGGGACCCTCCTCTCACATCACCAGTTTCAGAACTGCATTAACACACAACCCTGGGTAATACAGGGCCAATGATAAATGTACGTGATGATAGAAGGAATAAAAGCAAAGTTCTACGTGCAGTCTGATAATAGCGAGCCATTGCTCGGAAAATGGGCCCTCAGCCTGATTCATTCTCACCCTCGGGTGATATTTGCGGGGAAGACAGGCTCTAGAACGGCCAGATCCATCCTCGCTCGCTCGCCTCACTCTGCTTTCAATTTACACGAGGCTGTGAGATAGCGATTGATGTGAAATAGTGGACAAATTGGTCCTCTGGAAGAGGATGCTCTCAGGCTACATTTGTGATTGATTTTGCTCTTACCTTCACAAAAGATCTATTAAGATCTGAAGTTTGATAATTAGCCAGCACAGGATATTGCTCCATTTGAAGGTTGTTTCTGATGGAACTGTGCATCGCTAATAAGAAGAGACTCATGGGAATGATGAAGCTCAGCACAGAGAAAGATTAGCTATCCTTATCACCTTTAGGACGACACGCTTCTGCATGCAAACAACCTGTAGTTAGCTTTATCTGTGGAGGAGATATAATAAATCACATTTTAAATAATTTATAGAGGTCACAGTGAGAGTTTGAGAGTTTTCAAACGTGTGTCTGATGCACAGTGCTTTATTAACCAGTGAGAACTTGCACAACATTACTAATTGTTGTCATTTTTTCATGTATTGCAGACAATTATTAAAATATATTCAAGGTGAATAATGTCGAATAATGTCAAAATAAATGTCAATGTCAGATTAAAAAAAAATATATATAATTATATTGAAAGAAGTCTTTTATCCTTGAAATATTATTACAATTTAATATTGTATTATTACAATTTAATACGGCTATTGTGATGGCAAAGCTGAAGTTTTGGCAGCCATAATGCTAGTCACTTGGATGGTCTTTTTTTCCCCCAACATTTTTAAAGTTAGATATTAAAAGATTGAATAATGGCTGCTGAAAATTCCATGGAAGCCCATTTCCGCTAAATATGAAAAAAAAAAAATCTATTCACTATTACGGCAAAAAAGTTGAAATTATGACATAAAAAGTTGAAATTATGACTTTAAAAGTTTTAATTATGAGATAAAAAGTCAAAATTATGACTTACAAAATTGAAATTATGACTTCTAAAAAAAGTCATAATTACGAGATAAAGTGTTGAAATTATGACTTACAAAGTCAAAATTATGACTTCTAAAGTCGCAATTATGAGATAGTCGAAATGACGACTTCTAAAGTAATAAATGAGATAAGCTGAAATTATGACTTAAGTAGTAATTATGAGATATAAAGTCAAAATTATAACTTTAGAAGTTAAAATTAACTTTAAAAATCATAATTATAAGCTAAAAAGTCGTAATTATGAGATAAAAAGTTGTAATTATGAGATAGTCGAAATTATGACTTCTAAAGTCATAATTATGAGATAAATTGAAATTATGACTTAAGTTGTAATTATGAGATATAAAGTCAAAATTATGACTTCTAAAGCTGTAATTATAAGATAAATAGTCGAAATTATGACTTTAAAAATCATAATTATGAGATAAAAAGTCAACAAAAGATAAAATTGACTTTAAAAGTTGTCATTGTGAGATAAAAAGTCGTAATTATGAGATAGAAAATTATGAAATTATTAATTTTTAAAGTTGTACTTATGACATGTCGAAATTATAACTAAAAATCATTATTATGAGCTAAAAAGTTGTAATTATGAGATAAAGTCAAAATTATGACTTTGAAGTTGTAATTGTAAGATAAATAGTCGAAATTATAACTGACCAAGTTGAATTTATGACTTTAAAAGTTGTACTTATGACATAGATCGAAATTATAACTTTAGAAATCATAATTATGAGCTGTCAAAATTATGACTAAAAAAGTTGAAATTATGACTTCAAATGTTGTAATTATTAGATAAAAAGTCTAAATTATTACTTACAACGTTGAAATTATGACTTTAGAAGTAGTAATTATAAGATAAAAAATGAAAATGATGACTTTAAAGGTTGAAAATTTATTAGAAAAAAAGTTGAAATTATTACTTAATTCAGTCATAGTTACAAAATAGGTTGAAATTATGAGATAAACTGACATTTTGACTCAATTCGAAATTATGACTTAAAAAGTCGAAATGGTGACTTTAAAAGTTCTAATTATAAGATAAAAAAATACAATTATTTTTTACTTCAATTACTTCTAATTACTTCATAGTTACAAGATAAATCAAAATTACGACTTTAAAAATTTTAATTATGAGATTAAATGAAATTATGACTTAAAATACAACATTATGACATACTAAACATAACATAAGAAAAAAAATGAGTTGAAAGCATTTTACAATATTATTATTTCGATAATTGTTTTATTTTTATCAAAACAATTGAAGCCTTGTTGAGAATGAGAGACTTCCTAAAAAACAGTTGAATCACATGGAAAATACATCATAAAAACAATACAAAATAGTGTTTTCTCAAAAAACGAACTTACATGAAAACAGGAAAGGCCACCCAGCACACAATCATATGATTTCAAAACATACACTCCACAGCTGATACGAGTTCTTAAAAAACAAAAACCCCAGAGATATGCGGCTGTTTTCTGCCAAAATGTTCCTATCACCCCATTTCGGCCGAGCACCTGCCCTCTCACAGGGTGAATTGAGAATATACGATCATCATTAATAAGCCAAGAGAGTCTTGATTTTTTCCCAGCAGGACGGAGCAAACCCAAAGCTCAGGTAGTAAGTGTTTATGAAGCATGCACAGAGACATGGAAACCCTTTCTTCGTAAAATAGAATTTCTCAGCAGTCTAAACTTTGGCAGAAGGGATTAAAAAGAGCAGAAAAAGCTGCTAAATCACAACACGTTTGGGAGTCTGTAGACACAGTGCAGGCTCTGCACTCTAGCCCAGAAAACTGTCAGGGGACATTAGATATAATTAACTCCAGCCCACTGCCATCACCAATCAATACATCTGAGCTTTTTCCAAAGAAACGTGCAAAATTAGATCTGCTGCAGTGCCAAAAACATGCTCAGAATCCTCTATTGTGCAATATTACGTTTGAACTGTAAGACAAATTGAGGATGTAAATAAATTAACCAATACGTAAAGTCGTTATAATGTTTAATTAGCAAAATTACATTTTTTCGTAATTGCTCAATGGAAAAATAATCGCAAGATTTGGCTGAAAATGCACAATTCTGTTCCAATTCTGTTCCAGCTATCACAGAAACTTCATATGTTTTTTTTTTTACTTTTATTAAACCTTATAAAAGAGGTCTTATCACTGCATAGTTCTGCCATAGGATTAAAAAAAGATCATTGCAAATTTATTTATTTCATACTTTTCCCTTTACAATTCTGTTTATATCTCACAATTCAGACTTTTTTCTTCCAATTATGGGGGAAAAAAGTCAGAATTGCAAGTTGAAATGTTAGAACTGTGAGATATAAACTCATAATTATGAGTTGTTGTTTTTTCTTTTTTTTTTTTTTCTTTTTATTCCACGGCGGGATGTAAGATGTAAAATCAGAATTAAGAAAAAAAGTACTGTAAACTCAGAATTTCGAGACATAAACTTAACAGTAAAACAATTTTTACTTTTTCCAGAGTTGCAAAAAAAAAAGACAGAATTGTAAGATAAAAGGTCATTATTATTATTATTATTATTATTATTATTATTATTATTATTATTAATATTAATATTTATTTATTTTTATTCATTTACTTTATTTTTTACTTTTTTTGGTGGAAACAGGTTTCCATATAAAAATATAAAATAAATAAATAAATAAATAAATGTGATGTAACGTTTGTGAATAAATAAATATCAAACAGGCCAAATTATGACTTTAGAAGTTATAATTATGAGATAAAAAGTCAGCAATATGACTTTAAAAGTCGTAATTATGAGTTTAAAAGTTGCAATTATGACTTTAGAAGTTGTGATTCTGAGATATGTGGAAATTATGACCTTGAAAGTTGTAATTATGAGATTAAAAATCAAAATTATGACTTTAAAAGTTGTAATTATGAGAAAAAAATTTGAAATTATCTTACAAAGTTGAAAATATGATTATAAGTCTAAATTATGATTTAAATGTAATTATGAGTTAAAAAGTCAAAAGTATGACTTTGAAAGTTGTAATTATGACTTTAGAAATTGTAATGAGATAAAAAGTCCAAATTATAACTTTGAAAGTTGTAATTATGAGATAAAAAGTTGAAATTATGTCTTACAAAGTTGAAATTGACTTTAAATGTCTAAATTATGATTTAAACATTGTAATTATGAGTTAAAATGTCAAAAGTATGACTTTAAAAAGTTGTAATTATGACTTTAAAAGTCGAAATTATGACTTACAAAGTTGAAATTATCAATTTAAAAATTGAAATTATGATTTCAAAGTTGTAATTATGAGATAAAGTCAAAATTATGACTAGAACTTTTAATTAGGAGATAAAAAAAAATAAATTCTGACTTTAAAAGTGATGATTTAAAAGTTATAATTAGGAGATAAAAATCAAAATTATGACTTTAAAAGTTGTAATTATGAGATAAAAAGTCAAAAATATGACAAAAACTTTTAATTAAAAGATAAAAAGTTGAAATTTGAAAAGTTGAAAAAAAAAAGTCACAATTACTTTTTCATTTTTATTTTCCATCCTGTGGTAGAAACGGGCTTCCATATTAAAATAGAAAAAAAATAAAAATAATAAATGACAAATGTGATGTAATGTTTGTGAATAAATAAAAAAATAAAATAAAATAAAATAAAAACAAAATGATTACAAATAATAAATACTAAAAAAAGTAAATATTGCAAGTAATTTTGGCAGGCCTTTTTTCAGCTGTTTTAAATAAACATTTCATTTCTAAATATCACAAAACTTGAAGCAATGCATTCGGGATTGCCTTCTTAGTGAAACATGTATTATGTGTATTTAGCACATGAGATAATCTTTTCTTTCATGTCACTGATTTTTGTCTTGGTGGTTACAGTCTCCATTCAGACAAAACTGAGATCCTCCACCATTAAAAGAATAAAATAACAGGCATTATGTGGCTTTCACATAGTCTGTAATCTTGCTATGGTTATTGTAGCGAAATACAGCTCTAAAAAGAAAAACAGGCAATTTTGCTAGACTGCGTCAGCAGCGCTGAAGAATACCTTCTTTAGTGTGAATCATAAGTGACCTCGAGGTAAAGATGTAAACATGTTTTTGCACATCTCCCTTTTCATTTTTACTTTAATAATAAAGGTGTCCCAATTTATAATTCATGGCAAACGGATATCCACAACGACCCCGTTTTTCACCTACAGTGTTTTAAAAGGCCAAAGGAAAAGTACAATTCAAAAAGAATAATCTTAAGTAAAACCCTGTGAATTATCATCACCACTTTTTTCATAATTTACTAAAGGCCAGAGGGTCCGGTTAGTCGAGCTCAGCTCTTAAATACAATCACTACAAATGATAAATGATCTCTTGTGCTGAGAATTTCAAAGGAGCCACTTTATGTGTCAGAATTATAGATTATTTGGGATATTTTACTTCAGTTATGCTAAAGGTGACTATTTCCATATCTGAAATATGTTTCTAAAGTGACTTTGACAATGTGTTATCATCAAGACAACCGTTTTACTACTTATCACTAATTTGCTGTGCATTATTGTAATTCTAACCGATTACATGAGTAAAATGTGTCATCTCTGGCACTGATGTATTGCACATCTGCAGAAAATCAGCTGTAACAGTGAAGCACATATCTGTTTCATTCTTTTCAGCTCTGTCATAGCCATGTCTAACCTCTACTGTAACACTGTGGTTTCACTGCCATATGTTTTGAGTAATTCTGTGGTCGTATCATTTTAACACTATGGCAACCTTCTTGTATCACTGTAATAAAACAACAGAGGACTCCTGTTACGTCAAGAGGTAGTTAGTGTTAAATTTCTCATACTGTACCTCTAGGGTGACAACAAGTCAGTGGCAGCTTTGTTGTGGTAATAGTGCAAAAAAAAAATCTTTAGTACTTTCATTTTAGCAGGGCAACAATTCTTTAACTCACTGTTCTTTAACTCGCTGATCTATGTCTTGCAGCTGGAGATTTTTTTGTGACTCTTTCTGCAGGTTAGCCTGAGTGCGACTGAGTCAATAAATCATTCATTCAAATGATTCATTCAAAATACGAATTCACCTTTTGCCTTGCAAAAAATAAATGGAATTTATTCGTTATTGTACTGAGTTTAAGTTAGTTTGATATTAAAATATGTTCTCTAATGTCAGTACTGTTTGTTTATGGGTAGGTTTTAGAGTTTTTTTGAAGTCAGATTTCAGCGACACCCCAGCATGAAACTTAGTGCTATTTCAGTAAAAAAGTGATTACAGCGAACAGTTTAATACAATAAAATTAAAATGCTACTTTTAAATGTTACATTTTTTAATGTTTAAAATGCTTGTGAAATTAGTTTAAATGTGAGTAATATTGTAAACTATTAATAAATTATGAATAAATTCAATTTGTCTTGTATTTGTCCATGTGTTCTTGCTTAATAATAAATGTTCATCTTTTGATTTTTGCTGTTGCCTCTAATTCTGTGTGTTTTTTATAAATTCCAGTCCATTTTAAACCAGCAATACAATGTTTTTTAAACAACAGTCAACCTAAATAAATTAACCCAGCATGTTTGGTAAAAACATTTAACCTAACCAGCTGGGTCAAAATAAGCCAGCATGTGCTCTGTCCAATGTTTACCCAGCGCTGAGTTGCCAAATAACCCAAGCTGGGGTTTTTTTAACCCAGCATTTTATAGAGTTAAATGAGAATTCCACTTCCAAAACAAAGATTCACATATACAGGTGCATCTCAATAAATTAGAATGTCATGGAAAAGTTCATTTATTTCAGTAATTCAACTCAAATTGTGAAACTGGTGTATTAAATAAATTAATAAATTCAGTGCACACAGACTGAAGTAGTTTAAGTCTTTGGTTCTTTTAATTGTGATGATTTTGGCTCATATTTAACAAAAACCCACCAAATCTCAACAAATTAGAATACTTCATAAGACCAACAAAAAAACATTTTTAGTGAATTGTTGGCCTTCTGGAAAGTATGTTCATTTACTGTATATGTACTCAATACTTGGTAGGGGCTCCTTTTACTTCTTACTTTAGCTAATTACTGCCTCAGTTCGGCGTGGCATGGGGGTGATCAGTCTGTGGCACTGCTGAGGTGGTATGGAAGCCCAGGTTTCTTTGACGGTGGCCTTTAGCTCATCTGCATTTTTTAGTCTCTTATTTCTCATTCTCCTCTTGACAATACCCCATAGATTCTCTATGGGGTTCAGGTCTGGTGAGTTTGCTGGCGAGTCAAGCACACCAACACCATGGTCATTTAACCAACTTTTGGTGCTTTTGGCAGTGTGGGCAGGTGCCCAATCCTGCTGGAAAATGAAATCAGCATTTTTAAAAGGCTGGTCAGCAGAAGGAAGCATAAAGTGCTAAATAAAGTTCTTGGTAAATGCGTACAGTGACTTTGGTTTTCAAAAAACACAGTGGACCAACACCAGCAGATGACATTGCACCCCAAATCATCACAGACTGTGGAAACTTAACACTGGACTTCAAGCAACTTGGGGTATGAGCTTCTCCACCCTTCCTCCAGGTTCTAGGACCTTGGTTTCCAAATGAAAAATAAAACTTGCTCTCATCTGAAAAGAGGACTTTGGACCACTGGGCAACAGTACATTTCTTCTTCTGCTTAGCCCAGGTAAAACGCCTCTGACGTTGTCTGTGGTTCAGGAGTGGCTTAACAAGAGGAATACAACAACTGTAGCTAAATTCCTTGACACGTCTGTGTGTGGTGGCTTTTGATGCCTTGACCCCAGCCTCAGTCGATTCCTTGTGAAGTTCACACAAATTCTTGAACTGATTTTGCTTGACAAGCCTCTCAAGGCTGTGGTTTTATCGGTTGGTTGTGCATCTTTTTCTTCCACACTTTTTCCTTCCATTCAACTTTTTGTTAACATGCTTGGATACAGCACTCTGTGAACAGCCAGCTTCCTTGCCAATGAATGTTTGTGGTTTACCCTCCTTGTGAAGGGAAGTAACCCTGCACTGGGTTGTTTCATCGGAGGGAGGGGAAGAGGTGTTTAGTTTGAGTGGTCAGTGAGATTGACCCAGCCACTAACCCAGTGGCTGGTTAACACAAAAACTACCTAGCACCGGAAAAAAACAACCCAGCATATGGCCCTGTTGTATATTGCTGTATACAATCAATATATTGCTCAAATAAAGAAACAGCTCAGCCCAAAATGAAAAAAAATTTGAACCTGAAAGTCTAAAACCTGAAAAAAATCTAAAACCTAAAACGCCCAGGCCATCCAAACTGTATTTAGGGCCTGAGCACCGGTGGTGTGAGGACCCTTTTGGAATTGTGCACCCTATTGGAATTGCTCAGTTTCTTCTTCTTCTTCTCCAAAATGAATCACATTTTTGAGGGCCTATACATGCTCGAAAACTCGTGAAACTTTGCACACGCCAAAAGTGGTGAAAATTTACATCTGATATTGATTTCAGAAGTGGGTGCAGCAAAATGACTCAATAGTGCCACCTATAAAATTTCAATGAAATGCCCCTTGAGCTATGTTTCACATACATGTACAAAATTCGGCAGACACATGTAACACCTACAAAAAAAATCCCACAGTACGAAGTCCGAAAGCCAACAGGAAGTCTGTTATTTTGAAGTTTTGTGCTGTTTTTTGCTGTTTTTTGCCACTTTCAAACTCCTCCTACAGATTTACACAGAACAACACCAAATTTGATCAGTGTAATCTAAAGCCCTTTGCGATGTTAAATTGCAAAGATCTTGCGTCTTCATTGAAAGGCGTGTCCATAGTGGCCTGACAAACTTTAATGTTTCGCCATGAAACAGGAAGTTGTTATAATTTAGGCATACAATGTCCGATCTGCACCAAAATAAACGTGTTTGAGTTCTGTCCTGAACACATGCCCATATTCAGTTATAGTCATAATGCCACATGCTGGCAACAAAAAGTGACATGTTTTACTCTGTAGCTTCTCCTAGAGATTCAATGACAACAACATTATATTTGGCCAGTCTAATCTAAAGGCCTTTGCAAAGTTAAATTGCTTCGTGAGTTTTCATTAAAGGGTGTGTCTGTGGTGTCCTGACAAAGTTCAATGTTTCGCCATGGAAAAAGTAGTTGTTGTAACTCAGCCAAACAATGTCCGATCTGCCCCAAACTTCACATGTTCGATAAGAGTCCTGGCTTGAACACATCTAAACACTAATATTCTGTTATAATCATAATGCCACCTTCTGGCAACAGGAAATGTCTTATTTTACACTAAATTAAACATGCAATGTCTGATCTGCACCAAACTTCACGTTTATTAAGAATCGAGGCCTGAAGCCGTCTAAAAGCCAAAATTCAGTTATAATCATAGCGCCACCTGTTGGTGACAGGATATGTCATGCTTTCCACTAGCTCAAACATACCATGTTCAATCTGCACCAAACTTCATATGTTTGATAAATGTCTTGGCCTGAAGACATCTACATGCCAATATTCAGTTATAGTCATAGCACCACCAGCTGGCAGCAGGAAGTTTGGCACATATTATTGACTTTGACATTCTCCTCCTATATTTACCAATTCAGATGCATATTGCTCACCTTTCGCTGTTTTCCTAAAACCACCGGGTGGTGGTGAGCCCGTGTGCGAGGGCCCTTTCAACGCTGCTTGCAGCTGTAATTTAATTTGTTTCTTCATTGGAATAGATTTGAAGAAATTTAGCATTACATCCCTTGCTCTCCAATAGATCCTTGGCAGTGAATGGTTGCCGTCAGAATGAGATAAAAACATCACAATAATCCACAACGTCTTGCGAAGTGAAAAGCTGAATGTTTGTAAGAAGCAAATCCTTCACTAAGACATTTTTAACAGCAAACGATTTCATTGTTGGGTGAACTATTCATTTAAAAATGAACTGATGAGATTTTAACCTTGATTGATGCACAAATAATGAATCATTAATTTTGTTGGAAATGTCAAAAACGTTTTGGGTTCGCTGTGTAATATGTAGACTGGGTTCTGCTGGAGCTGTCAAAAGACTCAGACTGCATTTTCAATCATGAAAGACTCCATAAGGATAACGTTACATGACTTCAAATAAGTGGCATGGCGTCCCTGCCATAATTAGCTAAAGCTAACTTAACTCCACTTAAACCACAAACAATGCAGTCTGTCTTTTCTAAAACCTCACCAAATTTGCAACCCCAACGCGTCATTGGCTCATCTTTCACCATGTCAGAATATGCAAATGAACACAAAAGCCTTACCGTGCAGATGGCAAATTATGAACTTCCATGATGTCTGCTCAGATTTCCCTCACTGGAGCTTGCTTGCATGTCTGTCATCAAGACAATTGAACTAGAATGAAAGCTGTGTTGACTAGAGGGATAGATGTAAATGGAAAAAACAGACATTTCAGTTCTATGTAACTTAAGTTTACTTTTTAAAAGGTCATATGGGCATTAAGGAACATTTGCAGACTAGTACCAATGAGAATCTGGTTGTTTTTGTCTGTTGTAATGAGCATTTAATGGTTTCTTTAATTAAAACCACTAACACTGATGTATTTTAACATATTTTACATTTTATTGCCTACACAAGCGTAAAAAAAAAAAAAAATCACAGCGTAATTGTGGTTTACTTGGTCATTAAGCCTTCTCAGACTACACTTAATCCATCATGATTTCCACTTTAATGAATGCGACCGAGATAAGAGACCAGCAAAGAGAAAATTACCCAAACAATGCTTTATCTTCGTCAGACAGCCTTTACACAGAAACCCAACGAACGGCAACAAATACACAATGTATCAATTTGATCCATTGAAAACAGCTTCAGGGTGAGCTCTCTCTTAGATGTTAGGTTGGTGAGATGTGTGAAGCTTTAGAGTTTCAACCAGCATCACTGAAGTAAGCTGACTGACGTGCCACATGTATTCGGTGTTCATATGTGAATACTTTATTCATCCTGGTGTTCTAGGGTGAAAAGCAGACACTTGTAATTATAGGAGAAATTAAAGACACATCAGGTTGTGTGTCTGTGGCTTAAACATGTGAAACCGCACATCTGTGCTCCATATGGTTAAGAATGTGCATACTCTGTCACATAAGACACATTGGATGTTCTGGTCATATAGAAACACCGAATGGTTGTATAGAATGGCAATGAAACGTCTTTGGACACTTTTTGAATGTCACTGCTATTAGTCATTTCTAATGTTACAAAAGATTTCTATATGAAATAAACACTGTTCTTTTGAACTTTCTATTTATCAAGAAATCCTGAAAAAAAACCAATCACAGTTTAAAAAATATATACATGTTAAGCTGCAAAATGTTTTTTGAGCATCAAATCAGCATTTTTGAAGGATTATTTGACACTGAAGACTGGAGTAATGGTGATGAAAATTCAGCTTTGCATCACAAGAATAAATTATATTTTAAAATATATAATAATATAGACAAAAAGTTGTTTTAAATTGTATTAATATTTCACAATATTAACATTTTCACTGTACATTTTGTTAAAATAGATTTCTTAGATTTTCTCAAGATTTCTTGAGGATTCTTGAGGACTTTTTTAAAAAAAAATTAAAAACTGACTACACACTTTTGAATGGCACTGCATATATATATATATATACACATATATTTTTATCCTAATGCATCTCTGTATAATAATAAAATAATAATAATAATAGTGATAGTAATAATAATTGTATTTTATTTTATTTTTATTGATTTCTGAAAAATTATGTGACACTGAAGACTGGAGTAATGCTGATGAAATTGCAGCTTTGCATCACAAGAATAAATTATATTTTAAAATATATTAATATATAACAAAAATAGTTTTAAATTGTATTAATATTTCACAATATTAACACGTTTAACTGTATTTTTTGTTTAAACAGATTTCTTATATATATATATGTATATTATTCTAAACCATCTTTGTATAATAATAGTAATGATTTTATTTTATTTTATTTTATTATATATATATATATATATATATATGGCATTTTTATTCATTTATTTAGATAGGACAGTGTAGTTCGACAAGAAGCGAAGTGGGACAGAGAAGAATTAATTTAATTTAATTTAATTTAATTTTTTTCAATTTATTTTATTTTATTTTATTTTTTATACAACTGAGTTTTCCACTTGCTTTCTCCGGAGTGGAATGACATTTACAGTAAGTACTTTTATAAGTACTTTTTGGGTTCACTGTATGGTTTTCAAAATTGCTCAAAGCTTCACAAATATGAAAATATAAAGCACTTTTAAAATGGCTAAGATTGTGGTCTAGATAAAAACAATAAAAAAGCAGCTCAAGTATCAGTGCAACCTCAAAGTTGTAAAATTGGACCTGCACTAAAATCACAGAAAACCATCTAAGGCTAGAATTGCACTAAAATAATATGGGTGATGAAAATGCAAGAATCTGACTTAAACATGGGCAAAACATTAAACGTACTGTAGCATTATGTCATTAAAGGAATAGTTCCATCAAAATTAAACCTTTGTCATTATATACTTACCTCACGTCTTTTTAATCTTTGTCCTGAAGATGTCCTTTCTGGTCACTGATTTTCCTATATGAAAAATAGCATTTTGCATGCTGCAAAATTAATCATTACTGTTCCATGGAAGAAAGAAAGTCATATAGGTTTGGAACGACATGAGAGTGAGGAAATGATGACAGAATGTTCATTTTTTTCTTAATCAAAAAGAATACATTATGATATATGACGACCACGCCAAACTGTTTCCTAAATCATTCCATGCAAATGCACAGATTCGTCTCTTTTTCCACAGTTACACCACTTCCCAGCATGCACTCTTTGACAGTCTATAAATGAGTGTGTGGAAAAGCACGTCAGTAGTAAATAAATCAGAGGACAGATCATAGCATATTTACATTGCGCCCAGAGCGTGTGTGTCAAACTGACACGATTAGATGTTGACAGATTCGAGTCTGTGATTTCGGTGTGTATGAGTGTTTATGTGACTCAGTGTCCGTTTCTACGCGTGCGTTCGCTTGCATCGTCTGCCTGTCTATATGAAGCAAACATGCCTGGGAAGTGGAAGGAGCAGCTGAGAAATCTCCGTCACAGGGTTAGAGCCTGTGAAGGAAACACGGTGGGTTTCCAAAAGTTTCGTGCTGATGTAAAATGGATCGATCCTTCATGTTAATCCCAGTATTTACCCAACACACTCCAGTAACTATAAACACTGGCCGGCACACACAGCGAAACGGATATGTGTGATCAATCAGTGCACAACTGTGGAGGAAAAAACAGGTTTGTTGATAGGTACGGCGAGGACCGGCGGTTCTATAGAGCTTCATATGGTTGAGGACTTGAATGAGGCTGTTTGTCTTGCCAAATCGGTATTATCACCTGATCCATCTAGTTCTCAAATGCTGTGATGGTTTCTTGGTAATGCCTGACAGATTTGCATTACAGAATTTTATGTAGGAATATATCTTACATGGAGAAATATGTCTATGTTTATTTAATAAAATCAAGAAATGGTTCGTACAATGAAGAATTCTATCTTACCAAAAGAAATATTAACTACACAGAGGTTGCTCTTTCATAATTTTTTTTACTCAAGTAAACTACAGTTTAAAGGTTTTTTAAGTTTTTGAACAGTCTCTTATGCTCACCAAGGCTGTTTATTAGTAATACTCTGAAATATTATTACAATTTCAAAAACGTAATATTGTAAAATACTGACATTTTAAAATAATCTTTTTTTTAAATTTCAGAATTTTTTGCTAAAATAAACTTCAAAAGAACAGCATTTATTTAAATAGAAACATTTTGTAATGACATTATAAATGTCATTACGGTCACATTTGATCAATGTAATGCATCCTTTCTGAATAAAATGAATAAATGAATGAATGAATTTCTTTAAAAATGTATATTAAATATTACTCACTACAATTTTTTACGTTTTTGAAAGTCTCTTATGCTCACCAAGACACTTTTTGATTTTTTTTTTTTTTAACAGTAATATTGTGAAATATTGACATTTTAAAAAATCTTAACAATTTTTTTTTTTTTTTTTAATTCAGGATTCTTTGCTAAAATAAACTTTAAATGAACAGCATTTAAATAGAAATATTTTATAACATTATAAATGTCTTTACGGTCACTTTTGATCAATGTAATGCATACTTTCTGAATAAAAGTATTACTTTCTTTAAAAATGTATATTACATATTACTGACTACAATTTTTTTTATGTTTTTAAGAGTCTCTAATGTTCACCAAGAATCTTTTTTGTTTAAAAAACAGTAATATTGTAAAATATTGACATTTTAAAAAATCTTTTTTTTTTTTTTTAATTCAGGATTCTTTGCTGAAATAAACTTCAAATGAACAGCATTTATTTAAACAGAACCATTTTGTAACATTATAAATGTCTGTACGGTCACTTTTGATTAATGTAATGCATCCTTTCTGAATAAAAGTATAAATTTCTTTAAAACATTTATATTACATATTACTGACTACAAATGTTTTATGTTTTTGAGAGTCTCTAATGGTCACCAAGACACTTTTTGAGTAAAAAAAAAAATAAAAATTTAAATAGCTTTTTTTAAAATTCAGGATTCTTTGCTAAAATAAATTTCAAATGAACAGCATTTATTTAAATATAAATATTTTGTAACATTATAAATGTCTTTACTGTCACTTTTGATCAATGTAATACACCCTTTCTGAATAAAAGTATTAATTTCTTAAAAAATATATATCACTTATTACTGACTACAAAATTTACAATGTTTTTGAAAGTCTCTTATGCTGACTAAGACACTTTTTGATTAAAAAAGCACTAATATTGTAAAATATTGACATTTTAAAATAACTTTTTTTTTGTAATTTCAGGATTCTTTGATAAAATAAACTTCAAGTAAACAGCATTTATTTAAACAGAAATATTCTGTAACATTATAAATGTCTTTACTGTCACTTTTAATCAATGTAATGCATTTTTTCTGAATAAAAGTATTCATTTTTTTAATATATATATATTAAATATTACTAATTACAAACTTTTGAACAGCAGTTTATTTTTCTTAAAAAGGGGGGAAAATGTGGGATTTTTTTTTTAAAAAGTAAAAATATAGAAATAATAATGTGAATAATATAACATGGGTACTTTTGTCTTAGAAAAAATTAATTAGAAATGTTTGAGCTCATACTGAGACCTCTGACTTACAATTGATTTGCATGAATTTCATAACTTGCAAATCTCAGATCAATGTGTTACATCCCTTTCGATACCTTTGAGGTGACAGAAGTCTTTCTTAGGAAAAATATCTAAGAAGCATTATACTAGAAGAAATAAATAAGATATTAAAGTGACCCCATTCTTCTTTTCCATGGGCTGCTATGCGTCAAGACCTAATACAAAGCATGTTCATTTCTATTTCAGCATTCTGAATGGACCTTCTCACCTAGGACCTGTTCGTTTAACCACAACGTTACAGGGATCTCCCCAGGGAACTGATTTCATATGGGAAATCAGAGAGAGGAAAGGAAGCCCACCTTGCCCAGGGTCCTTCATCTTCTCCTGCGCTTGTGTTTGAACGGAGCTGTCAGAGAACAGCAAAAGATGTGTAATGCATATGCCCTCTGGTCCTATCAAAATGACAACAGAGAAAATTTACTGCCAAAAAATGATCTTTAATCCATCATGTGCAAGGCTAAAATAAATGTCCACGGGCACAACTTGAAAAGAAAAACAGTGGACACCTTTAACTTTCAAAACAAAATGTCAATAAGATTTTAAGCACACATTAAACGCTGACAGATAATGAAAAATATGCCTAGAACTCTAATCCATATAATTAATTGCATTTTAAGCATTTTAGGGCATGTGTGCAAGATCTAAAATGCTGAAAATCAATGCTATTTACACAAAGCTTATTTTCTTACATTCTGTTTAAAACAGTGAACTCAAAACAGCATATTTAAAAACGTATTTTGCAAAATGTCTATTTAAAAACCTTTCAAATTTAAAGCATTTCGTGACTTGGTTTTATATTGTGTATTTTATCCAGAGGCACTTTTTAATGTATTTCATCGTATAATGCAATGCTATGAATGCAATAGCCAAAAATACATTGTATGGGTCGAAATGATTGTTTTTATATTTAGGATATTAATCATAGCCAAAAATCATTAGGATATTAAATAAAGATCATGTTCTATGAAGATATTTTGTAAATTTCCTACCATAAATATATCAAAACGTATTTTTTGATTAGTAATATGCCTGGCTATGAACTTTATTTGGACAACTTTAAAAGCGATTTTCTCAGTATTTAGATTTTTTTGCACCCTCAGATTCCAGATTTTCAAATAGTTTTGAACCATACATCAATGGGAAGCTTATTTATTCAGCTTTCAGATGATATATAAATCTCAGTTTTAAAAAATTGAACCTTATGACTGGTTTTGTGGTCCAGGGTCACATATTCATAGATGTGTTCAAATACTTTTGGGCTTTTGGGGGTATTTGCATATCCAGCCGTGCTATATTTCACATTACAGCTCCTTAATTATTACTTGTGTATTAGACTTTGGCATGCAACTCAATCCACATTGTTTCTGCTAAAACTAACTTAAAGGAGAAGTCCACTTCCAGAACAACAATTTACAAATAATTTACTCACCCCCTTGTCATCCAAGATGTTCATGTCTTTCTGTCTTCAGTCGTAAAGAAATATTGGTTTTTGAGGAAAGCATTTCAGGAATTTTCTTCAGATAATGGACTTGATTGGTGCCCCAATTTTGAACTTCCAAAATGCAGTTTAAATGCAGCTTCAAAGGGCTCTAAATGATCCCAGCCGAGGAAGAAGGGTCTTATCTAGCGAAACGATCTGTCTAAAAATTTGTATACTTTTTAAACACAAAAGCTTGTGTAGCGCAGGCTCTGGGATGCGCGTTCACAATGCTACGAATTAGTGATAGGTTGTTCTTCAACGATTCGTTCATTTTCAACAAATCTTTAATGGGACTCACAAAGAACGAGTCATCTCGGGGAGTGATTTGTTCAGTCGCGCATGCGCAACATCCTATTAGTTCTATATTGGAATTAGTTCACCTATTTCGAGTCGTCGGGTTTTTCGAGTCGTTCGTTCATCTTATGGGGCTGTCACATGATGAACGAACGACTCAAACCCGAAACTCAAGAGATGAACTAATCAATTCTTTTTCCAGCTCACACTGCATTGGTTGAGCCTATGGGGCTGTCACGTGATGAACGAAAGACTCAAACCCGAAAACTTGTCAGATAAGTGGTGAGGTGAGCTAATCATAGACTAAAGACCCAGGTAAACAATGAATTAATATTTTCTGTTTTTTTATAGTATTATAGTTTTGTCTTGTTTGTTGTGTAATCAACGTTTGTGTAAGCAGTAGATGTGTTAGGGAAGTAACACGCAACGTTTTAATTATATTTTGCTAAAATGAACTAAATGAATGAATTGACTCAAAAAAAGATTCGTTCATTTTGTTGAAAGAGACTCAAAGGTCCGAATCGGTAAAATGATCTGAACTTCCCATCACTACTACAAATCACGTCAAAGTTCATCGTCTGTGTACTTCAGCTAAAAAAGGTAGAGAGTGGTGAAAAACTCCATCTTATTGTCCAACATCATTGTACCTTTTTGTTTGTAAACAGCGCTTGACTTTCTTAGTCTTTGCACGTTCGCTTTGTAAACACTGGGTCTGTAGATCCGCCTTCGTTCGGCGTGACCTTTCGACATGATTCAATAGTACATGAACGTGCATCCCAGAACCTGTGCTACACAATCTTTTGTGCTTAAAAAGTATACAAATTTTTATTTTCTGAAAAAATGACAGATCGTTTCGCTAGATAAGACCCTTCTTCCTCAGCTGGAATCGTTTAGAGCCCTTTGAAGCTGCATTTAAACTACATTTTGGAAGTTCAAAATCGGGGCACTAATGAAGTCCATTATATGGAGAAAAATCCTGAAATGCTTTCCTCAAAAACCATAATTTCTTCACGACTGAAGACAGAAAGCCAGGAATATCCTGAATGACATGGGGGTGAGAAAATTATTTGTGAATTGTTGTTCTGGAAGTGGAGTTCTCCTTTAAGAAATGTGAAAAATTAAGCAACTGCTTTGCTCAGAGAGCATTGCAAAGTAGCATTTCATGCTGAAGCTTTTCTTCAGAAAGAAAAAAGAGAGATTTCCTGTTTACCTTTTCAATGTAACATTTGGTTCATTAATAACATCCTAAAGGACATTTGGCATGTGGAAAAGCAAACACAGTCTTTGACTTTGCGAGCTGAACCTGTGTTGTCAGGGGCATTTGTGTAAAATGACTAGAGCTGATGTTTTCAGCACTCATTTATCATGTGTTCACTCTGGAAGCGATTCAAATTCAACTTTACTTGCTCTCGGATGGCCAATGCTATACGGTCCAGCATCCAGTAAAAACGGGGTCAGGACTTTCCATAGGTCACAACAAGGCAGACAAAAACATTCCATCCCCTCGGTTGTAATATAACTGTTGATGGATGTGTACAATCTGGCATTTTTTCAAATAATGCACAGTTCCATACTTAATGCTTATAGGAGACAAATAGTACATAGTATACATGTCGTCCACATCTGTGGTTTATCCAATGGTGTAATAAGGGTATAATGCAGTTCGTTTTGAGGATATTTAGCAATGTGATTATGTTTGGAGTGGTGCTAAGCGTTTGTGATTAAAGCATTCTCTTGAATGAGACGAATGGCAACGCTAACACATTGACAAGTTTAAAGTACCTTGGGTCTGGTTCACATTAAATTGCACTGATAAGTGTCCAACTGAGATCAGTACTTTAAGGGTACACTGAGAATTTGGCAGAATTTGGACATTTTTGCGGGTACCCATGACAAATAATTATAATTTTTCGTAAATGCATTGAACGTAAAGAACATAAATGACATACATTTTTGCTTTGTGGTGACTTGACATCATTTTAATCAATCTCTGATTAATAAAAAGTTAAAAAGAAAAGCATTCATTCAAAATAGAAATCTTTTCTAACAATGTAAGTCTTTATTATCACACATCCTTGTTGAATAAAAGTATTAATTTCTTACCATTTCGATTTGTATTTTGAATAAATGCTGTTCTTTTAAACTTTATATTCATCAAAAAATCCTGAAATAAAGTATTACAGTTTCCAAAAAATTTTAAGCAGCAAAAACTTTCAATAATTGATAATAATAAACATATTAGAATGATTTTTGAAGGATAATGTGACACTGAAGACTGGAATAATGATGCTGAAAATTCAGCAATGCATCACAGTAATAAATTATATTTTAAAGTGTGTTAAAATAGAAAACTGCTATTTTAAATTATAATAATATTTCACAATATTACTGTTTTAAGTGTATTTTTAATCAAATAATACAGCTTTGATGAGCATAAGACACTTCGTACTGATCCCAAATTTTGAACGACAGTGTATTCTGCATGTATATATGCTAGTACAATTTATATATTTACCTTATTAACCTTAACTGAACATGTGGTACCTTAATATGAACTCATAGCCTCTTTTGGGCTCAAAATATTATGGGAAATCCACACAAGATGGGCAAACTCAATGCAATGACAGCTGATGCAAAAGGAGAGTACGCAGAAGTGTGACAGACGGAGATGTCTAAAACTAGTCTATCTGGACAATAATAATACCTGGAGTTCATCCTGCATTTTATTATAAGGGTGTGTTTCGCAGCTCAGTAATTTTTGGACTACATGCACTCTCAATGTTGAAGAAGCATAAGTGGAAATTTGACCACCACTGTGCATACATATGCTCCTAAAATATGGTGGCAAACCGAAGTTGCTGACTCTTTATTTGTTTGTGAAAAGCATATTTTCTCATCATACAGTAATGCTTTTGTCTTCCGCTAAAACCACAAAGGATTGGAAACACTTATCTATATTGTCCATGAAGCTGGCTTCCTTCACAAGAGCATGATTAAAAGCAAGCAACACCAGTGAATTGTGCAAAACCAGATGTGCACTTGTCATAATGTTGTCACCACTTGAAACAAGCACAGAAAAACTTGTTCTCCACTCCCAAACCTTTTGCACTTTTAATTTAGAACTGTTGTGCAACCTTAAAATTCACACTAGCCATTATGAGAGCGATTATTATGCTGTCCTATTTGATGCTTCATCAGTGTAGCTGCAAAAAAGAAATCATGTTATATTCTCTGTACAATTGCATATTTTAGCTTAAGAGATCTTTCCTCCCACATTCCTTGGCTCTGAAACAGAGAAAAGCAGCGTGATAGAGAGAGAGATGTGTGAGAATGCAGTATCCTGTCATTTGAGCCAGGTATTGTAGGATTTATCACCCATGTGGTGACCACATGTCTACCTTTCAGAGGAGGACACTTGATTCATGCTTGTTCACTCAGTCTGATGGGCTTTATCTGCTTCGGCAGCTTTCTTCATTCCATAAAATAAGTGAAAAAATTATCTGAAAACACATGGGTGAACTGGAATATACTCAAGATAACCTGGCGTGGTTGTTTGAGGGTTTAGTTTTCAATATTTATTAGTGCTATCAATCCATTTAAAATAAAAAGAAGAGGAAATTAATGACAATACACAAATTGATTAATTAAATGAGTTGCCATTAACCACAGTACATCAGTTTATTACATGCCTGTACTTTAATAAAAGCCCAAAAATATAAAGGGAATTCCAATACACCATAAAAATAAATTACAGTAATGGATGGATGGAAGGACGGAAGGACGAACTGACGGACGGACAGATGTATGGATGGATGGATGGATGGACGAACAGATGAACAGATGGATGGACTAATGCATGTGTGGATAAATTGGTGGACGGACGGACAGATGCATGGATGGATGGACGGATAAACAGATGGATGGACGAATGGATAGAAGGATGCATGCATAAATTGACAGATGGATGGTAGATTGACAGACGGATGGATGGATGGAGGGATAAATTGGCAGATGGATGGATGGATGGATGGACAGACGGGTGGATGGGCGGATGGACGATTTAACAGATGGATGGACGAATGTATAGAAGGCTGCATGCATGCATGCATAAATTGACGGATGGATGATAGATTGACGGATGTACGGATGGAGGGATAAATTGACAGATGGATGGATGGATGGAAGGACGGATAGACGGATGGATGGGCGGATGGACGTATTAACAGATGGATGTATGGATGGATGGATGGATGCATGCATGGATGATAGA
Source organism: Labeo rohita (assembly GCF_022985175.1). Classification (NCBI taxonomy): domain Eukaryota; kingdom Metazoa; phylum Chordata; class Actinopteri; order Cypriniformes; family Cyprinidae; genus Labeo; species Labeo rohita. Next base: position 7,403,705 of record NC_066886.1, on the reverse strand, counting down.
TTGACAGATGAATGGATGGAGGAATAAATTTACAGATGGATGGATGAATGGATAGATTGACAGATGGATAGATGGATGGATGGATAGATGAATGGATGGACAGACAGATTGACAGATGGATGGATGGATGGATGGATGGATGGAAGGACAGATAGACGGATGGATGGGCGGATGGACGTATTAACAGATGGATGGATGGATGGATGGATGGATGGATGCATGCATGGATGATAGATTGACAGATGAATGGATGGAGGAATAAATTTACAGATGGATGGATGAATGGATAGATTGACAGATGGATAGATGGATGGATGGATAGATGAATGGATGGACAGACAGATTGACAGATGGATGGATGGATGGATGGATGGATGGATGGATGGATAGAATGACAGATAAATGATGGATGGATGGTTGGATGGATGGATAGATTGACAGATGGATGGATGGATGGATGCATGGACGGATTGATGGATAAATTGACGGATGGATGGAAGAATAAATGAATGAACGGATGTACAAACGGGCGGACGGATGAACTGATGGATGGATAATAGATTGACAGATGGATGGATGGAGGAATAAATTTACAGACGGATGGATGAATAAATAGATTGAGAGATGGATAGATGGATGGATGATAGATGGATGGATGAATGGATGGATGGATGGATGGATGAATGATGGATGGATAGATGAATGGATAGATGAATGGACGGACAGACAGATTGACAGATTGATGGATGGATGGATGGATGGATGGATGGATGGATGGAGAATGACAGATAAATTATGGATGGTTGGATGGATGGATAGATTGACAGATGGATGGACAGATTGACAGATGGATGGATGGACAGATTGACAGATGGATAAATGGATGGATGGATGGATAGATTGACAGATGGATAAATGGATGCATGTTTGGATGGATAGGTTGACAGATGGACGCATGAATGGATTGATAGAATGAAAGATGGATGGATAGATTGACAGATGGATGAATGAATGGATGGATGGTTGGATGGAGAGATTGACAGATGGATGCATGGATGGATGATAGACTGACTAGCCATTATTATTGAAGTTATTATAAATGAGTGGAATTTTTATTTTATTTTTAAAAATAATATTTGTTTGTCATTGAATTAAATTGACATATATTTGACTAACATACACAATTATAGTGATAATATAATAATAATCATAATAATAATAATAAATGAACATTACATGTTAAATTTAAAGAAATTAAAAGAATAAATTAATAATAAAGTACATTAAATGAATAAATGAATAACAAATGAATAACATACTAAATAGTGCCTTTAAAAGCAGCTTTTCTTAGCTGATTAACTGCTCATTAATCAATTCAGCAACTGTTATTGTGCCAGGAAAAAACAGAAAATGAAAAGACGATGAGAACATGCAACATATAGCGCATGCATCTTACTAGTAACTGTCAGAAGAACTCTGTTTAGTGCTGAATTTCAGTGCCAACACATTTCAATGTGGATTATTTCCAGGGCTGAGACATCACAGCACTGATGAGGCAGGAAATTGGACTGTAGTGCAGCATGGTGCAATGACCACAGACTCCCGCAGGACATTACAGGTGGAGTGACATCATCCATACAAATAGCCAGCAGAAAAGCAGAACATACTGAAAGCACTTAGAACAAACTGGCTGAACTTCATAATGTGCTCTGCAAGAAAGTGGTGGAAACCACAATGTGCTAAAAGGAAACTGAGACTTGTACCACAACTAAAGGCCTACTATTCGCACCAAATGTGAAGCAAAAATGCAAAAATACGAAACATAAAATATAATTACCATGCTTTTAAAAGGAACATTTAGTTCATGTCTGTGATTGTATATAATTTTTAACCAAAAAAAAGCAAAACAAAACAAAAACAAATTTTTCATCAGTTTATTGTATGCCCATATGCTAATAAAATCCCAAAAATACCTAAAAAGGTAATTCCAATACACTATAAAAATAAATTATAGAAATGTGTGTGGATGGACAGACAGATGGATGGATGGATGGGTGAATGGATGGATGTTCGGACAGATGGGTTGACAGATGGATGGATGGGTGAATGGATGGATGGATGGATGGATGGATGGATGGATGGATGGATGGATGGATGGACGAACAGATGGACGGATGGATGGATGGATGGATGGATGGATGGATGGATGATAGATTGACATGGATGGATGGATGGATGTTCGGACAGATGGGTTGACGGATGGATGGATGGTTGGACGGACAGATGGATGTATGTATGGATGGATGATAGATTGACTTGGATGGATGGATGTACGGACAGATGGGTTGACGGATGGATGGATGGATGGACGGACAGATGGAGGGACGGACGGACGGACGGATGGATGGATGTATGGATGGATGTATGGATGGATGTATGGATGTATGGATGGATGGATGATAGATTGACATGGATGGATGGATGTACGGACAGATGGGTTGACGAATGGATGGATGGATGGATGGACAGACAGATGGACGTATGTATGGACAGATGGGTTGACGAATGGGTTGACGGATGGATGGATGGTTGGACAGACAGATGGACGGATGGATATATGTATGGATGGATGATAGATTGACATGGATGAATGTATAGACAGATGGGTTGATGGATGGATGTATGGATGGATGGATGATAGATTGACATGGATGGATGGATGTACGGACAGATGGGTTGACGGATGGATGGATGGATGGATGGATGGACAGACAGATGGATGGACAGACAGATGGACGTATGTATGGACAGATGGGTTGACGAATGGATGGATGGATGGATGGATGGATGGATGGATGGGTGGATGGATGGATGGATGGATGTATGGACAGATGGTTTGACGGATGGATGGATGGATGGATGGACTGATGGATGGATGAATGGATGGGTTGACAAATGGATAGATTGACAGATGGATACATGAATGTGTGGATGGATGGATAGAATGACAGATGGTTGGATGGATGGCTAGACAAATGGATGGATGGAAGGATGGATGAGTGGATGGATGGATTTACGGAAAGATGGGTTGACTATTGGATAGATTGAAAGATGGATGAATGGGTGTGTGGATGGATGAATGGATAGAATGACAGATGGTTGGATGGATGGCTAGATTGACAAATGGATGGATGGAAGGATGGATGGATAGACTGACAGACTGACATTCAAGTGATGAAAAAGTGCATGTTCTTTTTGAGTTTTAGTTTTACTTTTGGTTAACTACAATAACCCTGCAACAAATATTTGCAACTAATATTCATTCTTGGTGTGAATAGACTTGAGGCTTGAGGTTTTCCTTGTCCTAATTATACCTCAGCAGAACTAAAGCAGACTTCACACAAGGAAACTATCAACTCAATGAGTTAAATTAGACAGTCTCTGTAGCCAATCAGGCAGCATCTGATTTGGATAAAAAAAAAAGTTCAAACTGATTAAAAAAGTTATACACTCATCCAAGAAGTACAAAATTAGGAACCTCTTGCACACTGACAACTCGAATAAGCCATCCAAAGTTACAGCGCAACAACAGCAGGGTGTATCATGTGCACAGATTGGCAGTTCATTTTAGTTTTGGCTTTGCATAAGAAAGTTATAAACAACCAATTTATGCTGCCGCAGTCCAAGACACGTCCCCGACCAACACCTATAAAGAATCTTCAGTCAGAGATTTATTTCCTCAGAGTTTATGTATAATCTGCCAGAGTTTGTGTTTCCAAAATATTTCTTTTTCCATCGTTTTTTGGCTGCGCTCAGCAGCTGTCGGGATCTAAAGCATATTCATGTTGTTCTTGACCTCACAACACCTTCGATGAACACACAGGCAGAATTACAATGTTCACCTTTAACACGGCCTTTGAATGAGCTGTGGCTCAAAAGCCACAATCCATCACAACTAAAATTCAATAATACGTGTGGAGACTCCGGTTCGAGGGTCTGTCTGCGACATATTAGTGTCTTTCCCAGCAAATGTCATAATATTCAGCTCACGGCTAATTTAGTATAGCGAACGTACAGTGTCAATTTCCCAAAGTGAATTCTGCTTGAATAGACATTTACCTCCAACCCACAAACCACTGCTACCACATTGAGTTCCATCTAATTCTTACAAGTATCTCACTGGCTCCTATAACGAATTAGCGAGAATAACAACATTCATTTGAATTAAAAATGTTTTTGAGTTTGGATATATGAACACATTGACTTTTTGCACAAAAATCTGTAATTTCACGTTAAACTAATCTATGGAATCATTGTGGTGGGTTTTTTACAGTAAATAAGTGAGAATCCTATCCTAAGCTCCTCAGAGTCCCCGGCTCAACTTGAGTACAAACGTCAATTGAAGCGTGGGAAGCGAACGACTCTCAGCCAAACATTTGTTTTCACTTTAGCCTCCTGGTCTAGTTTTTTTTTTTTTTTCTCAGTGTTAAAATATTTTCTATCCTAGTTTCATATGCAGAAAGCATTTGCAGGTTGGTTCCCTGAAGAGTGTACAAACTGTGGTGTAACTACATTGGTTTTTGGGTGGGACTAATTGTTTGACCGACCAACGGAAGACTGGCAAGTGTTGTTTTCTGCAATTCCATTGGTAATGGAACGTAACCTTTCTTCTAATTCCGTTTCATTCAGAGGTATGTCACATAATGAGGGAAAATGGATTGCAAATACCTAAATACCTTTTAATGATTACTTCTCCCTTAATATCCATTCAGTTGCTTTGACTTTGGCTGAGAAACAGAAAAATATACCAGTAAGTAAAGTAAAGAAAAAAAAAGTGAAGTTCAAGGCCAATTGCACTACTGTCAAAACCCAGATAGCTGGTATGTTAATCTTGGATGCATTTATGACCCATAAAAGGTTATTTCTCTGCAGCCCTTACTATTAACAGAAGCATAATTCAATATACAAACCAAATGAAATAAATCTAAGGTTTTCAAAAGAGATTGAAAATGTTTTGCTATTTCTGGTTTCTTACAGTTCAAGTGAAATTGCATGGAAAGACCTTTTGCTATGTAGTACCGTTTGCTTTCTTAGAGGTTAAACTTTATATTTTAACAAGATTTCACATTGTTTAGTCTACTTAAAATGTAATACAAATGCAGTTTTTTTCACAACTGATAATAAAACAAAATTTATTTGAATAATCAATAATCTGAATTTTTCAATGTTTTACTTGCCATTTCTTTGCAATAAGTTGTGAAATTTACTACATTTCTGAATTTCCGATTTAAAGTACATTCTACACTGTTTTTTTTTATTGACATTATAACCCAGTACCAAACCAACAGAAGTCGTTTAAATGTTTTGAAGGCAAAAATGAATTTTAATGCTCAAATGGTCAAATAGGAGCAGGAAAATGGGAATGTATAATGATGTATAAATATTAAACAGTATCTTCAAATAAATCATACTGCCAAAAGATTATGTTTTGAGTACTTGCACAATACCCTTACACTGCACTGGTGGTACCGCATGATAAAAGCGTGCCCAAATCAAATAATAGTCAAATAATGAACTTTTGCATTTTAATGAAGCCCATTCTACTCATTTGCAATCCTCTGAATATATCTTCTTGTCATTTATAGACCACAAAACCGTCTCCAAGACACCATTAGCAATATGGACAGAAACTGTGAAAAAAACGCCTCAATTTTAAGCGTAATATTCTCCATCAAACTCTCTCCAGAAATCTGTGTGAGTTACAGCTCATGTCTTGACATTTACAGAGTCGCCCCCTGAAGCCAAAATTTACTAGGTCCAATTGTTTTAAATTATCTTTAAAGTTTGCCCGAGACAAAAGGCCATTTAAATCAAGACTGGTGTAAAAGCAAGAAATGTCACAATGTCACAAGACATAGAAATGTTGTGCAAAAAACCTTTTTTTATTATATATCCAAAATATTTAACACGCGACAAGCAAATATATAACCATAAGCTTTTGTGTGAGCTGAAGACTCTTATGGTCACAGAGGCTGCATTTTTGTTGAATATTATTAAGCTGTAAAATAACTTTTTCTATTTTAACATATTTTAAAATTAAGTTTATTTCTGAAATATCTAAGCTAAATTTTCAGCATCATTTCGCCGGTCTTAAAGGGGTCATCGGATGCTAAGTTCACTTTTTCATGTTGTTTTAACATTAATGTGTGTTGGCAGTGTATGTACAAATCTACCCTATAATGATAAAAATCCATGCAGTGGTTTTTAATTAATCTGTAAAAATAATATCCCCGTTTTCAAATCAAGCCGTTCTCAGATGCCTGTCGGTGTGGCGTCACACCCACAGAGGCCACTCCCATGATAGTTGACTGACATGAGCGTTTTACCTCAGACCAGCTGTCACAGTCCAGTAACTTTCCTTGTTTCGATGCCGAAGCAGCGATGTAAGGTAGACAAGAATATCTCTGATTGAGCGATTGAGGTGTTGTGTTGCTGGATGTAATAATGAACGTAGTGGTCGTCATTTACTCCCGACATCTGAGCCACTGAAGATGCAGTAGATTACCTTTGTTTGTAAAGTGAATGCGCCTCCTGATCTACATATATCCGTCTATGTTGGCGCGAATCGTTCGTGATCCAGCTTCACTTACAACAGAAGTGAGTATAAGGAGGTTTTTTTATGAATCTTTGCAATCGCCCTTCCTAATAATGTGCTAGTTAGCAAGTTTAGTGGCTAAACACGGCTAAATGCGGCTAGATCCGGCTAAAATAAACAGGCTCGTTGCTCCACAGAGAGAAGAGAGGGGCGGGGCGAGCAGAGCTCATTTGCATTTAAAGCAGCCTCGACCAGAATGAGATGATTTTTGAAGAGTTGACTTTGGCAAGGTAAAAGGGTGTTGTTTTACACAACCATTGAGAATTTTTAACCAAAGTATATTATAGACTTTTCATTAAGACTCTAAAGAATCATATCAACTTGTGGAAAATGGGTATCCGATGACCCCTTTAACACTTTTTCAGAATTTTTTAGAAACTTTAATAGAATGGCATGTTCTAGTTCTGTTCCTGTTTCCAGTTTTGGAGTTCGTTTTAGTCACTTAGATCCAGTCTCTCAACTTTATTTGCAACCAGGCTGTGACAAAAAAAATCTGAATTAAGGGTGTGTTCACACTTGTCATGTTTGATTCGATTAAAATGAACCAAACGGTTAATTTCGGTGTGGTTCATTTGAGTAAATGTAAACGCTTCCAAACATACTCTGGTGCAGTTCAAATGAAATATGAACGCAACACGGAATGTTTGGAGTGTTCGTTGAGTTCTGGCATGGAATACAGTAGTCAACATTTGAAGTGGATCAAAACTTTTCATCAAAGTTGTCCTAAAACCAAAACAATACCTGTTCTTGTCTTAGGACAACTTTGATGAACTTTTTTGATCCACTTCAAATGTTGACTACTGTATACGTCATTCAACCCGACTGATCAGGTTGTGAAAGTATCACTATCACCTTTCAGTATCTTTAGGTTCGCTGTCAAAAATGCCAGTGTGAACGCTAAGCGGACCAGGACCAAATGTATCATTTTCCTTTTTGGTCCAGACAAAAAGAACGAAATGAAACGAACTACAAGTGCGAACACACCTTAAAAAAAAAAAAAAAACATCTTACTGACCCCAAACCTTTAGAGAGAGAAAGAAAGAGAGATGCATTAAAAAGTCAGTTCATTTAACATTTAACACAAAGTCCAATCTAAAATAACTATATACAGAAATATAGGCTAGGCTGACATGGCGGCTATTCATGGACATCACAAGCCGATTAAATAAGCATGTCTGCAAAGTCTGTGCTAACACCATACTGGGTTACTGTACTTCAGTGATAATCCTCTCAACCTTGAACAAGGTCTCTCCTTCTCGTCTGCCGGCCTCTAAATTACAAGGGGTATTTCCACTTCTGTCTGAATGACAGCCTGGCGTTCACCAACCTTGAACCAAAACAGGGATTTCAATGGATCGTGGTGTCTGACTGTCGGCAAAACCAGGGAATTTACCCAACGTGCCACCCATGCTACCAGCAATGCACTCAGCCTTGGGTGGTCCACCATCATCTGGACAGGCTTGAATCAAGTTGTATCCAAGATGCCTCGGAGCAAGCACCACATTTAGAGAATGAGCTTGGTATAATGAGACAACCTGAGCATTTTGGTCTAGGCTTAAATGTCTGAACGCCGCCTGGATTACGCGAAACAGCAACATGGTTTTGGCTCTGGCACAGATCTGAAGTCTGAAATGGAAAGAATTGTTTCAAGCTGAAAGAGAGAAAAAAAGACCTAGACTTTAAACAACCATCACCCACCCTCCGTTTCTGGGGAGATACGCTTCTCAACACACTTGCACTTCGTTAAGTTTCAGCAAGACACAAAACCTTTTGTGACACGGAGGAATCCGACTAAATTTAATACCTCCAGGAGGTGAACGAAAGCACGATTTACCACTTCTGGCAAGGAAAATAGAAGGCGCAGGAGTACAGATAAACCACAGCATAAATGCTGGCCAACAGGTATTGCCCTCAGAGAGCAAGAGGCAAAAAAGACAAATGAAAATAAAAACATTGCGAAGGCTTGAGGGGAGACAGAGAGAAGCAGAGGAACAAAACAGTGGCTCGCATTCCTGCACCAACCAAGAATCCTAAATATGTTTTGTGCTCCTGAAGACGGAAAAAAATGTTTTCCCTCGCACCACAGCTGTCAATCATGATGTCTGCACACTAGAAACAAAATGTTCCACTCCAATTTAATATTTTACTTTAAAGCTGAAGTGTGTAATTTTTTGGTGTTAAAGCAATAGTTGACCCAAAAATGAAATTCTGTCATCATTCACTCAGCCCCATGTTGTTCCACAGTATGACTTTCGTTCTGAACACAATGTAGACTGAAACAGTTTATATTTAGCTTGGCGATTACAGAATTACCTGACGATGTCTGCACACTAGATCAGTCACGCAGCTTTGCTCCAAAAGAATCCTCATGATGACCACCTGATGGGTGAATACGGATATATGAGCCCGTTTATTATCCAGCACTCAACTGTTAGAAGTGCATTCCTGGGGAAAAATGAGCTCAGTTATGCTCATTCAAGGCAAAAAGAAAAGTGATTTTCAAGATGGTGTACAGTATGAAAAAAAAACAATGCAAGCCAGAACTCGGTTTAACAGTAATGAACAGTGGGAGAGGCTCATTTTTACTTCTGTGATACAAAGTTTTGCTTTACAGACGTCAGGTGTATTAAGAAATGTGTTTATGTAGGCCTATAGAGTGTTTTGACGACGCGTCATCAATTGGCCATATTGATGGCACTGAACATAAACAATGCCACCGAACTGAACAGAACTCGCAAATTTTGCTGATTATTGCTGCTGGAAATGGTCAATTATTGTCATGTTTTGGGCTGTACTAATCGATCAGATTGGGAAAAACATTTGGAGTACTATAGACTGCCAAAAGTAATAACAAATCAGGGAGAAGAGTGCAAAAAACTGTCTGAGGAACAAAATACATTTGTGGATGGCCAAACTGAACCAGGATTTCCAGGGCAAGAATCTTGACAACATTCGTGCTTGTTCTTATCATTTCCAGTCAGATAGGTGAAATATTAGGCTAATATCTTAATTAATACTGCTCATACGTATCTCTAACACCTATTAACTTTAGTTTGTCAAAATATTGTGGCCTTTCCCTGCTTACTAAGTTAGACAGCATAAATTAGCAGAACAACGTATCCAGTAGTACATGCAGTCAGTGCTGTTGTTTACATATGAATATCTCCAATATGGCCACGCATTCAGGTAACTGACCAAACCGTGACGTAAGTGCAGTTTTATCATTTACAGTATGTACAAAACATACATTAGAGTTACTAATTTACAATAAAACTTATAACCAAGTGAAACCACATGTTGTTGTTAAACCAAGATGTACATGAGTTTGTTTCTATATTGGAACAGATTTGAAGAAACTTACCACTATGTCGCTTGCTCCCCAGTGGATCCTCTGCAGTCAATGGGTGCCGTCTTAGGATGTTTCCGAATACCGTGTTTGGAAAGGAAATTACATGTACTATGGAACCCCTAAAGGGAATAAATAAGAGATGGATGGAAAAATATATTTTAGGGCTTTCTCTTGCATATCGTTGGGTAATTATACTGTATATAAATTGCAGGCATCAGGGATGCGGAGCTTTGAAATGCGTGTTCGCTTTTTACTTTCACTTTCGAGATCCGCGATCACACCTACTCTGTGTATACTACAGAGCGGCAGTACTTACCAAACATTTTACGTCTTTAAACCTTTGCTTCTGCCCAAAATACCAGTCCATAATCCATAATAACACTTCCATCCCATAAAAGTCCATCCCCTTTTGTCCTCACACATCCAAATCCACTAAAGATTTCTTTAGAACTGTTTTGGCTTGTAAACATTGCTTGATCTGCAGGTTTCTCTTCTGATTCAGGTGAGATGATATTTTTACTGGAAAAAGACATATTATGCATAGATTAGTTGTATTTTAGCCAAAACAGTCTTGATGGATTTGTTTATACTAATAATTATTGATGAGAAACAATTACATGACAAAATACTCATACAGACACATATACAACTAGCCTTCACAACTCACCAGCTAAAAAATGTTTTAAGTATTTCTATCATTTGCTGTAGTGTGTCAGTAGGAAATATCAGTTTACATTTCCAAACATTCATTTTGCCAATAATTGTAAAAATCCAGTGAGATTTTTGTTTGCACAAGAAGTCTGACAACAGCCAGTGCTCTGCATAGAAATCTGATTTCATCATCATCCAGTCTGTCTGGGATGACATGAAGAAACAGAACAAACTGAGACAAACTAAATCCAGAAGAACTGTGGCAACGTCTCCAAGATGCTTCAAAAGACCTACCTGCAAAGCTACCTTAAAAAAACTTTGTGCAAGTACACCTAGGGCAAAAGCTGCTTTAAATGCATAAGATGGTCACACCGAAAGTTTATTTAAGTTACCTTATAAAATCTATTTATGACATTATTTTTGACGGCATCGTCATTTTACAGCCTAAAACTTTTAACAGTACTGTAGCTTTGCAGGTAGGTCTTTTAAAACGTCTTGGAGATGTTGCTACAGTTCTTCTGGATTTAGTCTGTCTCAGTTTGTTCTGTTTCTTCATGTCAGACTGGATGATGATGAGATCAGATCTCGGTGTTGTCAGACTCCTTGTGCTAACAAATATCTCACTGGATTATTACAATTAATGGCAAATGTTTGGAAATGTAAACTGATATTTCCTACTGACTAAAAGATAGCATAAATGACTTGAAAACAGTGAAAACAGTGTTCTAATACTTTTGGCCACCACTGTAAATACACAAATTATACAAAATTATTAGTGAACAAGACTCAGTTGGACCAAGAAATAGGATATGCACTCACAGAATTGCTGAATTATGACTAAATGTTTGAGTATTCCTTCACATGACAACCAATGTTTGGTGCCCAATGTTTTACATCTGGTCTTAACACCTCAAATAAAACCAACATGCAGTTGTTCATCTACTTATTTGGTTGCTAGGTTACATTGGTTGAACTCTGAACTATATTTAGAGGATTCAATTATTTTTATAGCCAGGACATGAACTAATTTAAAAACTAATTATGGTGTGAGCATGATATCACAAAACAAGTAGAGTTTGATGTTTCAAATAAGCCTCTTCCCTGTGATTATGATTCATTTACGGTTCAAACTATCATATCAAGAGCTGTTCTCCTTTTGGTTAGACTGTAGTCTTTTTCATAAACAACTACGTAATCTTTGGTCACACCATAGCAGCGTGTGTCATTAGTGACTCGGCTACCATTAAAAAAACAACATTAATACATCACTACACAGTTCAATGCAGATTTTCAGTCATAAAACCAGACTCAGCAGTGGCACAAGGGACTTATGCTTTTAATTGGCCCGGGTTCTGCTGAGAAATGAGTTCTAAATCTGGACGTCTAACATTGGCGGTAACAAGCACACGCAAGGTAGTGATTACTTTTGCATTGTTGAACCAAATCCGCTGGAAAACAAACTGCCCTTGCATATGACCTGCAGTATTCACAAACAAATATCACGGAAAAATACTGCAGCAACTGCTGGCCTTATTTAGACACACGCAGTGAGGCTTACACAGACATCTGACGTTTTGTGTGATAGAAAAAAGATCTCACAAACTGTCAAATGACGGTTTATTCAAATACAAAGCTATAAAGCTGTAAAAAACATGAATGAATCATGCATTTGCTTCTCTTATGTGGTTTATAATATAATTTGTCGATGAATTTGTCTTTTTTCAGTAAAATATATAATGCTTGGTCAAAAATAATACACACTAAATACAAATCTGCAATGGTCTTTTGTTTTCGGTGCTACTGAGAAGAAGCTGCTTAACTTTCCATAAAAATAGTGTCATTTGGAAAGAATCGGCAATATGGCTTTCACACTTTGAAGATTGGCAGCACAGCTTGACATGTAGACGACACACTGTGACTGCTTTTAGTTGCTCATCACAATGTCATCTGACTCTCTGTGGTAAGTAATAATGGCACCGACTCTCACTTCTGCTGAATTTGCACAGTCACTCCCACTATTATGGCACTGTCATGGGTGAATGCCTTCGCAAAATGAAAGAAGACTGAAGTGTCTGACACTTTTGAATTCAGAGTGTCATTCTGAATGATTTTCAATAACAATAGGTTTTAAAAAACATCATGCCTGTTTACTGAGGAAATGTGCTTTTAATGTGTTAAAAAATAAATAAATAAAAATACAATGTTGTGTTACATTCCTAATCATTCTAGATGTCCTTATGCGTCTATGCTTTTTCTTGCATTGCCTCAAAAATTTGTGGTTGGGTGTTTCTTCAGCTTTGGGCACTTTTATGTCCTCTTTTATGAGGCCAGCTTATTCAAACTACAGAAAAAGAAAAGGAAACTTTTCTCTTTGTTATATGAAGGTTATATAAAACTGTCTTGGACATTTTTAATGTGCCTTCTTCATTTATTTTTACTACTTTTCACATGTACAGACTGTATTTTTTCACCCTAGTCCTATTGACTCGCAAGCTTAAAATTTGGACTTTTTGGAAAATTTGAAAGGTTAGTTTATTTTATATTATATTATTATGTGAAAATGAATTTAATCATTTTTACACAATTTAAGTTGTAATGTAAATTCAACCACAGCCAATTTTGCTTTAGTTTGTAGTGAAACGGTATACTCCAAAAAATGCTGCGTTATTTTTTTAACCCAAATGCTAATTTCAACCAGTTGGGTCATTTTATTGGGTTATTTTTAATATTTTTACCCAGGTGCTGTGTTATTTTTTTGTTTAACCCAAATGCTGGGTTCAACTTGTTGGGTCATTTTATTGGGTTATTTTTTAGGGGTCATCGGATGCCCATTTTCCACAAGTTGATATGATTTTTTAGGGCCTTAATGAAAAGTCTATAATGTACTTTGGTTAAAAATGCTCAATGGTTGTGTAAAACAACACACTTTTTACCTTGCCAAAATCAGCTCTGCAAAAATCATCTAATTCTGGTCGAGGCTGCTTTAAATGCAAATGAGCTCTGTTCGCCCCGCCTCTCTCTTCTCTCTGTGGAGAGACGAGCCTGTTTACTTTAGCCGGATTCAGCCACGTTTAGCTGCTAAACTTGCTAACTAGCACGTTATTAGGAAAAGCGATCGCAAAGATTCATAAAAACCCCTTATACTCACTTCTGCTGTAAGTGAAGCTGGATCATGAATGATTCGCGCGAACATAGACAGATATATGTAGATCGGGAGGTGCATTCCCTTCACAGACAAACATAATCTACTGCATCTTCAGCGGCTCAGATGTCGGGAGTAAATGACGACCACTATGTCCATTATTACATCCAGCAACACAACACCTTAATCACTCAATCGGAGATATTCTTGTCTAACTTACATCCCTACTCTGGCATCGAAACAAAGAGGGCGGACTGTGGCAGCTGGTCGGAGGTAAAACGCTCATGTCAATCAACTATTGTGGAAGCGGCCTCTGTGGGTGTGACGCCACAACGACAGGCATCTGAGAATGGCTCAATTTGAAAAAGGGGATATTATTTTTACAAATTAATTAAAAACCACTGCATGGTTTTTTATCATTATAGGCTAGATTTGTACATACACTGCCAACACACATTAATGTTCAAACAACATGTAAAAGTGAACTTAACATCCGATGACCCCTTTAAGATTTTTTACCCAGATGCTGGGTAGTTTTTCTGTAACTAAGCTGTTGGGTCATTTTTAACACTGGGTTATTTTTTTCTACACAACCACTGGGTTAAGCCTGTCTCTGATGAAACAACCCAGCTGCTGAGTTACAGTCAGTGTTGCCAAGTCCGCGGTTTTCCAGTGGAACTGGGCTACTTTAACTGTTTCCACAGTTTGTTTTTCATGTCCACGGGTTGAAGTGTCCACAATAATGTGATATTTAGCCCCTGGAAGGCAAATTTTACCTGGGGAACCCCACCAAAAACGTGTATTTTACCCCCCGGAACACGTTTTTTACCAGGGGACCCCGTCTCAAAGCGCGACTGGGTTAATTTTGAGTAGCATTTGGGCGGGTTTTGTTGTGAAAACCTGGCAACGCTGGTTGCAGTCAGTCAGTGCGCTGGCTTTTTGAATCCTCTACAGGAAAGACCTGGTTCTGAGCTAAAATAAATAGATTTTATTCATTATTGCACTGTGTTTCATCTTAAAATATGTTCTCTAATGTCAGTACTGTTTGTTTATGGGCAGTTTTTGGAGTCAGTCATGGCATCTTTCATCTACGATTGAAACACAATGCTGGGGTCTGAAGTTCGCAGTTAACCTGGCGAACAGCAGCCCTTCACCGGCTCAGATTTCAGCGACACACCGGCATGAGAATTAGCGCAATTTCGGGAAAAAGCAATTACAGAGAACAGTTGAATACACTAAAATTTTAGTGTCAACTAAACAATAGTTGACTTAAATAAAATAACCCAGCATGTTTAGTAAAAACATTTAACCCAACCAGCTTGGTCAAAATAACCCAACATGTGTTCAGTCCAATATTTATCCAGCACTGGGTTGCCAAATAACCCAAGTTGGGTTGTTTTTAAAATTCAGAATTATTCTTATAGGCTCAATTCAAAATAAGCACACTGTATCTCCATAAAATACATTGCATTAGCACGCAAACTAGTTTATCTTAAATTATAAATGACTCAAAGAGAAAATGCTGAGATTGATTAATAAAATAATTCTATGATCTTCATATCCAGGCAGCTTCCCTCCAAGTTAAATATTGTCTCTCAGACCAAGTAATGAACTGAAGAAAAATATAATTAAAATGACATTTAAAGGTCAAGCTGACTAAAACAGGTTGATAAATCAATCTATTATTTATTGCAGGCTCTGTAAGGCATATATTATGTCTGAAATTTCATTTCCGTGTTGGAACAGCTTGTAAAAATCAAAGGCAGTGCACCTGTCCTGAGGGATTTGAAGAATTATAGGACAGATCAACTAAATATTTTTTGCTGACCTGGTCAGTAGGTTAAATGATACCATGGAGCAATATTGAACATTTCATTTATGAATGTACAAGAGAAAATCTTGAATTTTTGTTGATTGTTATCTGTCCCAGTTTAAGTGAACTGGTGAACCGATCATTTCACTTGATAAGACCCTTCTTCCTCTGCTGGGAATGTTTACAACCGCATTTGGGATCGTCTGAAGCTGCATTTAAACTGCCTCTTGGAAGTTCAAAATCGGGGCGCCATATCAGTCCGTTATATGGAGAAAAATGCAGAAATGTTTTCCTCAAAAAACATAATTTCTTTACGACTGAAGAAAGAAAGACATGAACATCTTGGATGACAAGGGCGTGAGTACATTATATGTGAATCTTTGTTTTGGAAGTGGACTTCTCCTTTAAGTTTTATTGTCATAAACATGGATGCTTAGATATGGTTCAGTTTTAAATTACTAATTTTATTTTTGAATAAGTTTGTAAGTGTGTTCTGAAAAGAGAATGTAGACATTTCTGAGTGACTCACCATCGACATTTACAAACCCTGTAATATTTATAGATTGGTAATTTAGTAGAACAGCACCAAAACCAGCAGTGTAAGTATTTCCTTTAGCTGTTTTGCGGTTTCAGCCTCAGCTGTTTGTGGTCTTGGGATGACAGTGACTCACAAGCTGGTTGGAAGTGTTGGAGGAGAAATGTAGAGAGCTTGCAAAATAAAAGTGGGCCAAACATAGGCCTAGTGGTGGTGAACTAAGAAAGAAACTGATATGAAGACAAGTAAAAAAACAACAGGAAAGTCTGGAGTTTCACCTGATGTCGTTATTCAGAGAGCCAAAACACATAGACCGCATTCTGAATGGTTTAGGAAAAGCTTTAAATATTTATCTTAAAATATTGAAGTAACACCTGCTATTCATTTCTATTTCTGCAACATTTCTATTTATGTAGTGCAGGTTAAACGGTCTCGTTCCTCTGTGGAGTCTTGGGTTCTGACTCCAGTGGGCTGTAAAAAGGTGATTTTTGAGGAACTAAGCCAAATAAAAGGTAGAAAGATAATGTTTTCACTTGCCGTGGTAAAAATTGGACCTGAAATTAAAAGGCAGGTGTTTAAAACTACACTCTTGGTGACTAACAGAACAAAACAGTCATGTGGACCATCAGTTTTAATGGACCTCTGACATCAAGTGAAAACACCACACAAGAGAGACGTTCTTCAACCACATAACTACTGTATATCTTCAAATAAGAAAATCTTTTGCCATTTTAAAGCCTTAATAGACACTGTAGAAATGTATGAAAGCCTGTTTTCACCACATAAGCAAAATAAAATAAAATAAAAATTGCGACACTCTAAAAATGTCTCAGTATGACATCTGCAGAAATGTATAGAAGCCTCTTTTCACCACAAAATAAAAAAAGAAAAGAAAAGAAAAAATAAAAGTAGTGACTTTTTAAATATTTTTGTCTTTTTTTTTTTTTTTTACCAAATGTAATACTCTACACCGCATTAAATATTAAAAATGCCTTTAAAATTAACATTGTATCCAATTGCACTGCAAAACGTTATTTTCTGTAAAAATGCACTTTTTTTGCAGTAAAATGCATGTGGTCCCTAGGTCCAAAAATGAAACTTTCAAGTGCTTTCAGCTGATGGTGTTTGAGTTAAATAATAAAACAAAATAATAAAATAAATTAAAATAAAAAAGTTACTTTTCTATCTTTTTGTCTTTTTTTTCAACCAAATGCAACACTCTGTACTGCATTAAAAACTAAAAAATGCCTTAAAATTAAGATAAATATCTATAAAAACGCACCTTTTGCAGTGTAATGCGTGGTGCTTCCATTTTTCACCCTAGCCCCAAAAATTAAACTTCTATGTGCTTTCATTAGCTAATTGTTATTGGGTTTATGCAATGTTTGACTTGTTAAGGATGCAATGGAAACCATATGTTTTACATTACATTCAAATATAAAAAGCGACTTTTTCTACTGCAAGCAGTTCAAAAAGTCAGCACTATCCTGCTCTTTAGAATAACAAGTGCCTTTCAATCAGTGGTGCTTTCACAAGCAGGCTAATTAATTACTAGTAAAAAGCCTGTGCTAATCTCAATTGGAAGCAGGCAAGGTTTTGGACCTCTGACAGCTGGTTGGGGCAACTGAGACTTCTTATCATAGAAGGATCTGGCAACCCGCCCCAGCTCCGGCTTGCTTGAAAATGGGGCGTATAATTACCTTGTCCAGCGCAGTGAGGCAGGACATGCTTAGATAGTAAGTGACAGCATCACCCAGTGAAAAAAAAAAACAATCCCTTACAAAAGATTACATATTTTCCTCTCTCATAATTTGATGGCATTCTGCTGTATTAAAGCGCTCATGTCCTACAACTGCAGGCAAATGCGTAAGCATCAACTCATGTGGTCTTGCCCACATTTTCCACTTACAGGCTATTTACAGGTAATTCTTGAGTTGACACTTCTCTCACTTTACAGCGTAACACTTCATACGCATTACTCAAGTCAGGCTCCTTTTTCTTCAATATCATTTGCATTCATGGAACAAATTTCAACATCTTTTGCAGACATGAAATCAGAGCAGACATAGGGACACACACGGCTTGGCATAAGACTTGGTATTCTGTAAGCTAAAACACGACAGAGGTCTAGTTTATAGCCTTAAGCACTTTAGAATTAAAATATGGATGTTTAACAATTCAATGAGTATTTCAAATACCAAAAAAATGTGATTATAATTTAAACAGACGTTGGAAAATTCCACAGAGAAAATACATTTTAATTCACATTCACTGAATATGATGGACGTCTTCACTGTTTTCACATCAAATACTGGTAACTGCTGCTATAGAGGGTTTGGACTTACATCACAATTTGGTCAGTTACCCGGATTCGCAGCCATATTGGCGATACTCAGATGTAAACAACAGCATGGATTGCACAGTTAATGTACTACTGAATATGTTGTTCTGCTAATTCATGCTGTCTAAACCATGGAAAAAAATGTGGAAGCTGCTAAATCATATAGAGAAAGACTTAGTAAACAGGAAAGGGCGCAATATTTTGACAAACTAAAGTTAAAAGGTGGTAAAGATACGTAGCAGCAGTATTAATTAAGATATTAGCCTAATATTTCACATACCTGATTGGAAATTATAAGAACAAACACTAATGATGTCAAGATTCTTGCCCTGGAAATCCTGGTTTGCCAACTACAAATGCTTTTGTTCCTCAGACAGTTTTTTGCACTCTCCTCCTTGATTTGTTTTCACTTTTGGCAGTCTGTAGTACTCCAAATGTTTTTCCCAGTCTGACCGATTAGTACAGCCCAAAACATGACAATAATTGACCATTTTCAGCAGCAATCATCAGCAAAATATGCGAGTTTCGTTCAGTTCAGTGGCATTGTTTACATTATGTGCCGCCAATATGGCCAATTATTGACGCGTCCAAAACACTTTATAGGACGCATTACACCTTGTATACTCTTTTAAAACCACAAAATATTCAAACTTTGCAGAGAAGTTTACTAATAATGATAGACACTGCTTCATGAAACATTTGCGAAAGATTTGTTTCAAAACAGTGAATCATGCCAGTTCATGGAGATGGCCCCCTAGCGGTGAACCGTTGAACCAGCAAATTTTTACAGCAATTTTTTTTTCTTTAATAGCGAGGGTATATTTGTACTAATAGCCAAAAATACACTGTACCTACACTGGATCAAAAAACAATTTTTCTTTTATGTCAAAAATCGTTAAGATAATAAGTAAAGATCACATTCCATAAAGATATTTTGTAAATTTCCAACTGTAAATATATCAAAACATAACTGATGATTGTATGCATGGCTAAGAACTTCATTTGGACAACTTTAAAGGTGATTTTCTCAGTATTTTGATTTTTTGCATCTTCAGATTCAACATTTTCAAATAGTAGGTTTTGACGCTGGTTTAAGCTGGTCCTTTGCTGGTTTATGCTGGTCCTTAGCTGGTTTAAGCTGGTCCTTTGCTGGTTTTTGATGGTCATGTTGCTGGTCAAGGACCAGCATGAACCAGCAAAGGACCAGCTTAAACCAGCATCAAAACCTACCTAACCAGCATTCCAGCATCAAAACATACCTACCAGCATATGCTGGTTTTTTCACCAGGGAAGCCCTGCAAATGAATAATAATAATAATTTAAAAAACTTAATATTTAATGGTATTTTATTATTTTAATTGCATTTGATATATAATACTTTCAAATTAACATTTGCAATGGGTTTGTAAAATGTTTTTGTAAAATGTAGATACATAGATAGACAGATAGATAGAATTACAGAATGATAAAGAGATAACTAGATAGAACTACAATTACACACTGGGGTTAAAAAAACAGCCTTCATGAAAAGTAATTTAAATGATGGGGGTGATCTATCACTTTCAGGCCGGTCTGTAATTTTCCTCATCAGAGAAGCATTTATCATTAAAATGTTATGTCTAGCTAAGTACACGGTAGCTGATATTTCCTATATCTACATTGGTTGCTATAGTAATGACTCTAGCACAATGCTGAAAGATTTTCCTCTACGACATCTGTGATTAGCTGTCAGCATGGAAATGGAGTACAGAAAACTTGAAATGTTCCTTCTGTTCATGCCGATCCATCAGGACATTTTACTGTGGTTCTGACCTCAGAAAGCATATCAGATAAAAATAAGCGTTCATTCACCATTCAGTACACAGTAAAGGCCTCATGTGAGGCATTTCTAAAACAGATGTAGACATTTCTGATAATGAAACAAACTACTAGACAGTAGGCGTTCAATCGGAAATGCATTTCTCAACATTCAGATGTCAAACTATGTATGCATTTCATGTGGTTTTTGCTGATCAGACTACAAACAACTAAACAGACTCTAGATGGATAAACAAAAAGAAACAATTTTTGTGGCCTGTCTGAACAAAGGCAAAGAAACCCATCTATTTTCTCAGAAGGACAGACTAATGGCTTGTTACAGCTGACTCCTTTGTTCCCATGCAGTCTGGCCTGTGATTGCTCTCGCTCTCTCTTCTTCTCACTGTTTCCATGCTCTTTCAGAACTGAGAGGCTTGTGGAAATTGCTCCTGTGGGTACCATTTCACTCTTCTACTGTTAGGTGTTAGTGCTGGAAACGGAGACAGTAACTGAGCTTGTTTAAAAGCACAGATGAAAAAAATGTTGAATAAACCTTTGCTTTACATTTGTATATTTCACAAAGCAACATGTGATTCATAAAGTACACAAATGCTTTTAAGTGAAGTGATTGCTAAAGTGTGTTTACACTGAATCGACTGGCACATGGCATGTTTTTGATGAAACGTAAACTTTTTCTTGCTGTCAAACAAAATCAGTGTTTTTCATCTGAGGAGCTGAATAAATATCACCTATAGCCTCTTAACAGCTTGTCAGTAAACATCTGCAAGCATTTTCTTGCAAATCCACATTTAAATAATCTAATCATTTGGCGCCATCAAGTGGAGGGTTAAGGTAAACTCAAGTGTAATTCTTAAAGACTACAATATATATATACACACACACACACACACACACACACACATATATATATATATATATATGCATTTTTTTATTATTTTATAAATAACTTTTTTATTTTAGCTAGTTGATAAAGCGACATTTCTCATTATTATTATTATTATTACTATTATTATTATTATTTGGTAATCTCATGTACAGTACTAGCTAAAACTTAAACTCAAAAACAAAAAATAAAAACAAAATAAATAAAAACATTTCGAAAAATATAAAATAAACTATGTTAGTAGCTCAATGATGCTAAAATATCAGCATGCCAACAAATAGATAATTAATTAATTATTTATAAACAAAAATACAATCTAAACGATACTAGAGAACAATGTTCAGAAGTAAAACAACTAAATTTGCCAATAAAAACCCAATAAATTAAAATGTAAAGAGCCACAAACAGATGTCTAAAAGAATAAAATGTATCAATAAATAGCAATTTGTACCATTTATCCTGATCTCAGTGCATGCTGGGAACTCAAGTCATAAAATACAATTTACATTATTAAAATCATTACAACTATATAAATTATGAAGAATTTACGTAATTAATCTAATGAAAGAAATCAAGCCAAAACCTCTAAAACAAAGTAGAAATGGCCTTCATTACTGGCTTAAACTGTGACAAGTCAAATGAATGAAAAAAAGGTCAATATAACAAAATAAAGAATAAATACAATATATATTTATTTCCCACATTTAGTACTTCAATGGTGGGCAAGAAGTCAGGAGGGGATGTTATTAATTCTGCAGTTTACTAATCACCACTTCCTTTGCACAACCACAAACCCCCACTAGCCAGTGCTCACGTCACTCTTTCTTTTTTGAACGCGCATAACCACAGGTGCATGTGCAACTGTGCAATTACTATTGTCAAGAAAGTAATTCAGAGAAACAATGCCTTGGAGAAAATGGAAATATTTGCATATTTGTTTTTAGACACAAAATGCTGACTAATGCTAAGATGTTCACATTTATACTGCAACATGTAGTGCAGGTAAGCAGCTCTGATGCACATTCATAGAAGGGTTAGTGCATTACAGACAGGAAACCCAACATGGGCTGTGTTTCTCAAAAGCATCATGAGCTAAGTTGATCGTAAAGACCACTGGTGGCAATGATTCAAAAATCTACTCACAATGCTTTTGGGAAACACTGCTGCTAAATGAACTAATGTAGTTGTGCATAAACATGACTGAGGAGTCCAAACTACCAGGGCCTACTACTAGTAATAGGCCTAGTCAACCATCTGTACAAAAATAATTGATATCCACCTTATTTTTCAACCCGGAAGTAAGCTGGTTTCTGTGAATGTGCAAGACTTTCGGTTCATTAGTTACAGTCGAGAAATAGTGAAAAGAATGACAAAGTGCAGTAAACGGTAAAACTCCTTGCACTACAAACGTGTGTGCATAATTAAGATAATTATTTAAAATAATATGGTAAGACACACCAGTTGACAATATCAAGCAGCAAAACGAATTGTTTTGTACAGCTAAAAATAGCTGGAAGTGAGACTGGAAGCCTTGCACACAAAATTAACAAATGGCCACGCCCACTTTTACTTCAAAAATAAGGTGGACATGCTGCAATTTCTCAATTCTAATATTAAAAATATTAGCTCAGCACAGAAGTTTTAGTATTTGATGCTACCTTAAAATATATGTGTATTATATGTGTAAAATGTTTGTGCCTTAAGAAGAATCTACTTAAATAACCACTAGATGGCACTGTACAGATTACAGATCTTCTTCCTTCATATTAGAATAAATATAGAATCTATATTAGTATATGTGTGTGTGTACCTACTTAACCATACAGTATTTTAGACAAAAAATTGAGTAAAACCTGATAAAACCACTAAAATCCTCTCTTTGGGGACGTCTTCATTTATAAAACTGATACAAAAATAAAGTAAACAAAGTTATTCTAAAATTGTACAAATTCAGAAAGTGTTCTGTAAGGGGTAGGTTCAGGTGTAGGGTTAGTGTAGGGCAATAGAAAATACGGTTTGTACAGTATAACCTGATAGCACACGTAGGCCTACATAATGGAGACGTCTATTTGCATTTACATCTGCAAGACATATTATGTAGAGTGTTTGCTCATCTGAAATATGTCTATAGGACGTCTCCTATCAGATGTCAAATAGACGTCTATTAGATGTCTATAAGATGTTTATGGTTTAGAATGTATGTAAAACTGACATCTTACAGATGCAGACGTACGTGGGCTATCTGGGTAAAAACCATTACACATATGGAATGCCCCCCTTTCGATAGTAAATGACAGTAAACATGAGTATGAGTACTTCTTTTAAACCTACTTTAAATAAAATACTAAAAAACAAGCAGACAACAAGTTATTATTTGTAGTAGTAGTATTGAATAAAAGAGTAAAGTTCGAAAACAAACTTTGAAGTTGGCTTGAGAAAGTCAGACAAGAAGGTTAGAAAAAGTTTTGATAGTTTGAAGGTTGAAAGTTTACAGTAGTTTGAAGTTTAAAATAGTTTAAAAGATTGACGTTTGAGTGTTTTGAAGGCAATAGAGTCTATTAGAAAAACAGACCCTGGTGAAAAAAACAGCATATGCTGGTAGGTATGGTAGGTATATTAGGTAGGTTTTGATGCTGGTTTAAGCTGGTCCTTTGCTGGTTCATGCTGGTCCTTGACCAGCAACATGACCAGCAAAAACCAGCAAAGGACCAGCTCAAACCAGCTAAGGACCAGCATAAACCAGCAAAGGACCATCTTAAACCAGCATCAAAACCTACCTAACCAGCATTCCACCATCAAAACATACCTACCAGCATATGCTGTTTTTTTCACTGGGGAAAGATTAGCATGCTAGCATGTTGCTAGTATGTTTTATAAACATAATCCTGACATGAATGAAAAATTCCAGCTAAATTCCAGCTAAAACCAGTTGATTTAGCAAAAAGCCAGCTATAAAACAATTAAAAACAGCTAAAAACAGCTAAACCCTGCTGAAAAAAACAGCTAAAACCAGCCAACCAGCTTAGGTCATCCAGCCTGGTCTTAGCTGGTCATCAGGCTAGTTTTAGAGGTTCTTTCGGCCACTTCCTTAGCTGGTCAGGCTGGGAGACCAGCTAAAACCAGCTACTTCTATCTTAAACCAGCTAAGCCTAGGCTGGTTTTACCTGTTTTTTTTTTTTTTTTTTTTCATCAGGGAAACCATCTGATTTAACAAAGCCAGCTAAAATCCAATTAAAACCAGCTAAAACCAGCCCAGGCAAGTTGTCTAGTCTTAGCTGGTTTAGTCAAGTCTCCAAGCTTGACAGTAGACCAGCCTGACTAGTTAAAAAGGTGCCAAAACCACTTTAAAACCAGTCTGGAAGACCAGCCAACGCAGCCAATCAGCTAGATTAAAAATAGAGTGGAAGCTTAAATGAGTCTAAATGGATTAGAAATAGTACATAGAATGACAAATAGTACATAAACTAGCGTCTAATTGGATTTTATTAACATTAATGTCTGTCATTTGGAGCTTGATGAGTCTTGGCTCATCTAAACATTCCGTCAGTGTAAGTCTATGGTTTTTTAATCGTCATTTTTAGGAAAACCTTGAGTCCTATCAGTTAGAAAAGATAATAGACACACTCGGTCAGATCAGTCTGAAGATCTGGGGTGAGTTTGGAGTTTGTAGAGTTAAATCTAAAAGAGAAGTTAACGTTTTTAGTAAGAATATTAATAAGTTTAAATAGTATTTCAGTCAAGCCAACTCAGTTATTAGTAATTTTATGAATAAGTCACTTATAAGTGGTAGACAGACTTCCGTGTGCGTTCTTCTGTTGCTATAGAAACAGACGGATGCAGGTCCACGTGGACGCGAGTCCCTCCCTGTGAACGCGCAGAAGTGAGTTATTGATCAAAGTTGTCGGCAGCTTTGTGCAGTCGTGAGTGTTTAACGCGAACAGCTTCAGTTTCAGAATCGCTCAGTTAAACTTTACTCTCAGTTGCTTGCTGAAAATTTCTGGACTTAATCTTAAATTGTGGAACGTTTCACACTTAACACTACTTTTCAACAAGAGGTTGTCGCTTCATGGGTGGACTTTGTGAAGTAACATCAGCGGCTGCCTGTTTAAAGGTACAACAAAGTTATTTTTTACCGTCATCTGTCTGTTTAACTTGACCATTTCTGTGTTATGTGCTGTGGCAACTTTGAACAGGAAGTGTGAAAGAAAGTGTTAGAAGGAATCTCCTACTGAGAGGAGGAAACAAGTGTTCCTGTTTTCATCAGCTGCTTGTAGAGTTGCGTAGTGTTTTTCATGTAGTACATGACTTTTCTTTCCACTACGGTCCATCTGTGAAAGTGCATTGGCCTTGTCTTTGTCTCTGACATTGCATTTCACTTTAAGTGACTTTCAAGAGCTGTATATTTAGTGACATGGCATTTGTTTTGTTCCTTTTAAATTTAGAAACTATTCAAGAGTTGATTCACTAAGCAAAGCAGCATTGTCTTCAGCTGTTGTAGGTGTAGTCTAACTGGACTGACAAGAAGTACTTTTCATTTGAGTTTTGATATAACAAAATGTTTGCATAGTGTAAGATGAATGTACAGTGGCACCTAAACTTCTGTATGTGGATGATTTGTGCTAAACTGCAGAAACACAGATACAGGCTGTATTAAAAAAGCAAATAGCATCTATTTGTAAATTGTTTTTAGATGTAATGTGTGACCCTGGACCACAAAACCAGTCATAAAGGTCAATTTTTCGAAATTGAGATGTATACATCTTCAGAAAGCTGAATGTGTAAGCTTTCCACTGATGTATGGTTTGTTAGGATAGAACAATATTTGGCCGAGATACAACTATTTCAGTATATGGAATCTGAGGGTGCAAAAAAATCAAAATATTGAGAAAATCGTCTTTAAAGTTGTCCAAATGAAGTTTTTAGCAATGCATATTACTAATCAAAAATTAAGTTTTGATATATTTACAGTAGGAATTAAAAAAAAATATCTTCATGGAACTTGAACTTTACTTAATTTCCTAATGATTTTTGGCATAAAAGGAAAATCAATAATTTTGACCCATACAATGTATTTTTGGCTTTTGCCACAAATATACCCCAGCGACTTAAGACTGGTTTTGTGGTCCAGGGTCACATATGTGAGTGAAGCTAGTCTGTCCATGCACCTGAACATTACACTGTTCTCTTTATTGACGTGAGAATAAGCATAGATAAAGTTTTTATGCAAAGCAGTAGTGGTGTTCCTTCTGAAGGAAGTTTGCAGAGGGAGGTTTGTCTAAGATCAATTTTCTTTTGTATTTTCATGAAATGTGGTAAATATGTATATTACAAAACAAAACTTTACTTTTTGAAGATCAAACAACCCTCTGTAACATACGTTACCATTCAAAAGTTTGGGTCAGTAAGATTTTTTTTTTTTTTTTTTTTTTTTTAAAGAAATTGATCTTTTTATTCAGCAAAGATGACTCAGAAGTGCCAGTAAAAATATTTATAATGTTACAAAAATAAATACTGTTCTTTCTATTCATCAAAGAATCACGTTTTTCACCAAAACATTAAGCAGCACAATTTTTCAACATTGATAATAATGAGAAATGTTTCTTGAGCAGCAAATCAGCATATTAGAATCATTTCTGAAGGATCATGTGACACTGAAGACGAATAATGATGCTGAAAATTTAGTTTTGCATCATAGGTATAAATTATATTTAAAATATATATATGAAATAGATGACAGTTGTTTCTATTATAATAATTTTTCACAAGATACAATACCAGTCAAAAGTTTTTGAACAGTAAGATTTTTAATGTTTTTTAAAGAATTCTCTTCTGCTCACCAAGCCTGCATTTATTTGATCCAAAATACAGCAAAAGCAGTAATATTTTAAAATATTTTTACTGTTTAAACTAACTGCTTTCTATTTGAATATATTTTAAAATGTAATTTATTCCTGTGATCAATTCAAAATTTCCAGCATCATCACTCCAGTCTTCAGAAATCATTTTTTATATGCTGATTTGCTGTTCAAGAAACTTTTACATTATTATTTTTATTATTATCAATAATTAAAGCAGTTGAGTACTTTTTTTCAGGATTATTTGATGAATAGAAAAATCCAAAATTAAGTGTTTATCTGAAATAAAAAAAGCTTTTGTAGCATTATACACTATATCATTCAAAAGCTTGGAGTGAGTATAATTTTTATTTTTTTTGGAAAGAAATTATATAGAGTAATAATTCTATTTAGCAAGGATGCTTTAAACTGATCAGAAGTGATGATAAAGACAAAAATAATGTTACAAAAGATTTTTATTTCAAATAAATGCTGTTCTTCTGAACTTTCTATTCATCAAAGAACCTAAAAAAATCTACTCAGCTGTTTTCAACATAATACACGTTTTTTGAGCAGCAAATCGAATATTAGAATGATTTCTGAAGGATCACTCGAGTAATGATGCTAAAAATTGAGCTTTGAAATCACAGGAATAAATTACACTTTAAAATATATTTAAATAGAACGCAGTTATTTTAAATAGTTAAAGTTTTTCAAAATGTAGCTGTACTTTGGATCAAATAAATGCAGGCTTGGTGAGCAAAAGAGACTAAAAAAACATTAAAAATCTTACTGTTCATCTGCGCCATTAGCCTTGCGGTTAGTGTGTCGACATGCAGCCCAACTGCGCTCACGGCGATCCGAGTTCAATTCCCGTTTTGAGGTCCTTTGCCAATCCTGTTGCCCTCTCTCTTCCCACTGCTTTCCTGTCACCTCTCAACTGTCCTATCTACAAAAATGCATAAAAAGCCCATAAAAATAACTAATAATAATAATAATAATAATCTTACTGTTCAGAAACTTTTGACTGGTAGTGTAACTGTATGTTCGGTCAAATAAATACAGCCTTGGTGAGCAGAAGAGACGTTTTTCAAAACACTGAAAAAAAAAAAAAAACTTACTGTCTCTGATGAATGGTAGAGTATTGTATAGAGTCCATACATATCATTTGTAACTTTAATTTATAATGCGGGTGGGGCAGTTAAACTTTTATCTGAACTTCGCTGCTTAATTTTTTTACTTGGTTGAAGTTCACCTAATATTGTGTTCTTGCCTGTGTCATAATCTTGGTCTCTCTTTAGTGGGCTAGTATGGAGTTTGTGATTGATGGTTAGGGTTTACTCAGGCTACTGAAAGCGTCATTCTGTGTCGCTGCACTCAGAAGTTTGAAACAGCAAACTTGTGGCTTTCCCGGTCAATACCCAGAGGAAATGCGCATCACCACTCTCGTATCTGTGGCATGGCTTGTCGGCTCCCATCAATCCCATCAACTTTTAACCTGTGGTCACTGCACAAATAACGTTTGTATTCCACTAAATAAGAGAGACGTGCATTCCAGTCCACTAGTTTCTGCTATTCTCAAAGCCGAGGACGTATTGCTTTTTTGCCTGCCCAAGTGTGTTTTTTTTCCCAACAAGACCCTGATGAAATTCAGATGTTGTACGCAAGTGCCACAACTAGTTTATAAGGGCTGATTCAGCCATAAAGTTCAATTTGAAAAGTTTGGGAGAGGCATGACATCAGTTTTTACTAAGAACCCATCATGAGGCCTTTTTAGTGACTATATATGTTTATTACAACCTTAAAAATAGGCTTCAAAGGATTGTTTTTGCAGTGATGCCATATAAGAACCATTTTTGGTTCCCCAAAGAACATTTTTGATAAACATTTAAAAAAATCTAAAGAACCTTTTTTGACTATGCCTACACTGTAAAAAACAATTTGTTGAGTCAACTTAAAAAAATTTGTAACCTGGCTGCCTTAAAATTTTAAGTTCAGTCAACTCAAAAAAAGTTTATTCAACTTGAAATGTTAAATTATACTAAGTGACAACTTAGATATTTGAGTTGAATCAACTGAAAATTTTAAGGCAGCTGGGTTACTTACCCATCTGTTAAGTTTAGCAAACACAAATAAAAAAAAAAGTTGTTACTTGTATAAAGAACCTTTATTTTTTAGAGTGTACTAAAGAAATACAAGTACATATTATTTAATATATATTTAGTGCTTTAAATTATTCACGTATTAATGGATTGAAATTAAACAATAGACAATTACCTCTAATATTTGTAAGTCTTAAATATAGGCCTAGCTATTATAGTTATAAAATTCACATTTTGCTGAAAATAATGTCATGCTTTTCAAAATGAAGGTTAGTCACCGTTTTATCGCCTGTGTGGCAATTTTTAGGAAAAACAAATATTCAATCAATATGGAACCTAGATAACTTATCATGAGTCTTTGACCACCTTAAAATGTGATAAGCATAAAACATTTTGCTTGCTTAGCACATTTTTACACAAACATAACTGTAGGATATGGCTGACTGTCTTCCAAAACCTTACCTGCGATATTACAGCCAACTAACTCAATTTGTAGGCTGTCAAGAAGCTGTCACAGAAAAGTTGTCAGAAAGATGTGATGCTTTGCATGCTAATGGGCTTTACTAACTTTGAAATTACTTTTGTGCAGCAGAAATGCAAAGTAAGTTTAATTTTTCTTGTTAGTCAAAGAAAAGCAATATTGCACACGTTCAGGCTGTTATGACAGGCAAACAAAAGTGTTAATCAAAACGTCTGCCAAGAAACCCAGGGGTGCAGTCATTATCATAAATTTATTTCTTATTTATTCTGCTTTATTTTTCTGCTCCACTTTTGAAGTTCTTGGGAACACACTAAAGTGAAACACACTAAAGATTTAGAAATACTAGGAACCGTTTGATTTCTAGAGGATTCTTTGCATTAAACTCTTTCTGCTTACAATGATTTGTCATTCAAAGATGATTTTTGATAGTACTTCTGTGGTCACAGCTGGCTTTGTCCTACTAGCTATCTTAAGAACAAGACATACTAGGGAACAAAACATCATATTGAGGTCAGATTATTTGACTTGATTAGTAAACTACAGCATGGTGACATTTTTAGTTTAGACAACAAAAACATTTCATTTGTCACTTAAATTAACATGAAGTAACTTAAGTCAGCGGGGTAACAAATTATATTAAGTTGAAACAACTTTTTGAAATATTTTTTTTTACAGTGTGGAAAGTCTCACACTCCATCTTAGCATATTACTGTGAGTTTAGGTTTATTATAACGTTCATCTGGGAACGCAGTTTCATCAAGTTTGTAAGGTGAATAATTTATAAACCTATGCAAACACAGGAGATTACATCAGTGTCTTTCTCTATTATGCTAAATAACATTGCAATTTTAAAATAAAAGTTCAAACCCTCACTCTGAGTTTACATGTTTTAATGTCCACATATTCAATAAATTACAGTGGGTTCAGCATTTCTGTCTTAAAAACATGGCCAAATATTAAAGGTTAATGGACATTTGAATTAAATGTTGTTTCACGAGTTCACACTTGCATATAATAAACAGAGTAAAGGTTATGCGTATTTGGCGTGCTGTCCGGGAGAGGGCTCCGAGCTAGGCATTTTAGCCTCCCCGCCCCCGGAGAAGGAATGGGCTAAAGGTGAGGAGTCGGGGTGGTGGAGGGGTGCTGCGAGATGAGAAAAATGACGATAAGACTGGTTTGGTTATTTGTAGGGATTCTCTCGTGCTGACTGGATAGGGAATGTGATTGCAGATGATGAATTGGCCGTGTTAATTATCTGTGCGTGCTCCTCCCGAAATTTGTTAATCACTTAGTCAATATTAAATAACGATTAGATCACACAGTCAACTGTAAAAACATTTGTCAGGCCGTTGGCACTCTCTGCAGTAATTTATTGTAATGTGTAATGTATATTAGCTCTATTGTTTATAATACATGGTTATGTATTTTAACATTTTTGTTCAGTAAAACCATATGTGACCCTGGACTACAAAACCAGTCATAAGGTTATTTTTTTTTTTAATTGAGATTTATACGTCATCTGAAAGATGAATAAATAAGCTTTCCATTGATGTATTGTTGTTACGATAGGACAATATGAAGCCGAGATACAACTATTTGAAAATCTGGAATCTGAGGGTGCAAAAAAATCTAAATATTGAGAAAATCGCCTTTAAAGATGTCCAAATTAAGTTCTTAATATGCATACTACTATGCATATTAGGAAATTTACAAAAGATCTCAATGAAACGTAATCTTTAATTAAAATCCTAATGATTTTTGGCATAAAAGAAACATCAATCATTTTGACCCATCAATGTATTTTTTGGCTATTGCTACAAATATACCTGTGCAACTTAAGACTGGTTTTGTGGTCACATGATTACTTGCTTTTGATACTTTATTTGAACTAATTGCTATTATATATGCATTTCGAGTTATTTTAAAGGCCATTGTTTACTTAGGTCTATTTTTATTACCACAAAAATAACTATAGTAATCCAAATACTCGATTAATCTTCAAAATAATCGTCTGGTTACTCGATTACCAAAATAATTGCTAGTGACATATCTAAGTAGTATATATCCTATATATTTAAATAGTATTTTTTGCACCATAGTAAACAAGTCCTGTAACTCCAGGGTCTCCTAGCGATCACTTTGTGGTTTCCCCTCTTTAATATTATTAGCTGTTAATGCAGTAATTTTATGATAACTCAGCTGTGACACACATAATGGGTTGTAAATGCAGTGATGCTTTCTGTGAATTCAGAAAATGGACAGTTCATGACCGTCTGTACTTCAATAACCCGAATATTCACCTCTATCTTCCTGTCTTTTTTACGTTCTTTCTTTTCCTGTGCCAATCTCAGTGCTCTCGTTGTCTAATTAAAGAGGTGGTTGCTAAGAGATGGCGCTCGGCGGCACTCTAAGAGGATGTGATGTGGTGTAACTCAAAAGCTTTGTTCTCTCTTCTCTTCTGTCAAGGGCTGACCCATGTGAGGAGAGTGGAGTTCGCACACACATACATACGCACACACGAACACACACACACATGGACGGCATGGCTTCTTTCTCCAGCACCTGTGGCTCCAAGGTGGACCGGGCGTCCCATCATAGAGGTGAAGACAGGCAAGGGACGCCCAGTGACAGCGACTGCAGTGCTGTGCTTGAGAAGACCAGAGAGTTTTTTCAGATTTGTGACATCGAGGGCAAAGGCTTCATTACACGACGGGACATGCAGGTAAGGATGTTGGGAAGGACGTCCATGTCGTTTGTTATTAGGCCTGGAGTTTTATTGGTGAAGAAGACCAAAAACTCCACAAACTGTCTGGAGTCATCCGGTTTTCCTGGCATTGTTTCAGCTACAAACCATGAGCTAATTGAGCTAATTTGTGTTTGCTCACCCTTATAAATTGTTTACTTACAACAGAACACAAGCAGCAATCTGAATAAAGTAATTAACTGACAGCGAAACCTAATTAAAGGCATAGTTTGTTAAATATCTAATTGGTAATTTGTTGTGAAAAAGCAAAGTTAGTAGTACATTTCATTTTTTTCTTTCTTTTTTTGCCTTACACAAAAAAAGGAGTTCTCACAGTCATGGAAAACTTGGAAATATCAAGATTTTTTTATATTTTATATTTTTATTTTAATAAAATCGTTTGTTATTAAAATACTATAGAAATCTTTAAATTATTTTAAGCTCTAAAAGACTTGAATATTTGAATATTTATAATATAATTATTAGAATTATATATATTTCTGTATATAGTTATTTTGGATTGATTTTATGTTAAAAGTTAAGTCAGCTGCATTTTTAAAGGCATATCTCTATAAATAAATAAGCAGGTAGGTAAGTAAATAAATAAATAAATAAATAAGCAAACTTTATCTGCAAAATTTGTTCATACATTTTTTTTTCAAGTGTGTATTTATTTATTTTTTATTTTTATTTTTTATGTATGTTTTCATTATTTATTTTTGAATGATTTATCCAGGAATCACAAATGACTGAAAAATTCCATGAAAAGACTTGGGAACACTTTTTTTTTTTTTTTTTTTTTTTTTTTTTGGACATTTTACCATTGTAATCCTAGTTTTTTTGTACATTTGTTTGTTGTCTGTTTATTATTTTTTTAAATTGTTTTTTTGTTTGTTTGTTTTTTTCTGGACTTCATATAAATACCATGGTACATTACTACAGTAATAATTCAGTACCCTCATATATTTTATATCAAAATACCGTAATATGGCATGAGATACCAATTAATTAATTAATTACTTAATTTTTAAATAACACCACTTGGTCATATCTATCAATCATCAATAAATGCTGTTATGATTTATAAAAACTAAGAATTTTCACTATTCGAGACACTTGTGAGACTATCCTAAATTTGTGGTGGGCATTTTGAAACCACCCCTTCAGTTGTATTATTGTGCAGATTTGATCACCTCTTAGATTTTCCATTCATTGCACAGGTTTCCTTTGAAGTCTGGCTCTCGGGCCTTGCTCTGAAGAGCCTTTTTCAAAAGCATCACACCTTTGATCCAGTGTCTATGGAAAAAGCATTAATAAACATTGGTTCCTCATCTTTATTTAAATGATGCCTTTTGTTATCTCAACCCATTTGGAATAAATAGATCTCACAAATCCATACGTAATTAAATCTTTCTGTTAAACGATTGTGTATATGCTATTGTGAAGATCGTGACAAAACATTTACGTCTGTAGCAAAGTAACTTGCATCATGGCTCCACCGCATGTTGGTCTGGCAGAAAGCGCTGACAACACTGTTGGGGTTTCAAAGAGCAGCATTTTGTAAACCTTCAGGCTGTCAGAAAAAACCACAGGAGTTTTATTACTGTTTTTAGAAGCTGTCACTTTGGTTTACCGGAGGAACTGGGTGACGCCTTGCAGTTTGTGCTCATTTTTACGCAAATGTTTTCACACGTCCATCGGCGTTTACAACTGACTTTTACAAGTACAGAAAAAGCCACGCTAAAGTCACACAGAAAAGTATGTTGTGTTTTATGGGACATCCGATCCCAGAGCATATTTGAGCAAACATGTGTCAGGTTCCCACGCAGGGTGTGTTATTTGCGTTCTAAGAATAGTAGTTCTTACTGTGTGTTAACAGGGTTGATCACTGAAGTCTACAGCCTGAGTGTTATTTAAAGGTGTCAAACATCAACCTAGTTTGAGATGTTACTCTGGTAACCTGGTAAAACACTGGAGAATATGTGGTTGTGTTTGGTTTTGTAGTGACATTCAGTTCATACCTTATAAAAAGGTATGAACTGAAGGTATGTGTGTTTATTCATATATATATATATATATATATATATATATATATATACACACACACACACACACATACAGTGCACAGCATAAATAAGTGCACCCCCTCTGAATAAATCTAAAATATGTATTTTCTTAATGATCACTAATATAATTAATGGAAAGATGGCAAAATTTAAATGTATTAAACATATACTTAATAGAAACGACAAAATATATGCCAATATTATCTGTAAAATAACTAAATTAGCCAGATTTGTTTAAACGAAGGATTGTGTACTACTCTGACCCTTCTTGCCACTGAGTGTACAAATGCTCAATAATGCAGGAAATGAGGGGAGGGTAGCATCTTCTGTTTCAGGTTTTTGTATTACATCACACAGCGGTGTGTGAAATCATAGCAGCGTTGATAAAGCACAACTCCCTCACACCTTCAATCCTCATACATTCCTATATAAGAGCTTTACTACCACTGAACATCACCTTGGCAACCAGACACTTCTCAGTGTACTCCTCCTCTAGCAACAGCAGAACATTTTGGATGCTTTTGAATGACTTGGTCTCTTGAGACCAGAGTATGGATTCCCAGAAGTCTATATTTTGAAGTCTATAAATATGGGCCTTGGAAGTGGTTAAATGTGTTTATGGCTTTGTTTAAATGAGCTTTGGCTGCAGTAGGTAAATCTAGTGGTGACAACAACCATGCATGTCACTTCTGCAGGCTGCATCATACTCTGTAAGATAAAGTGTCACTCTCTTCATAGCTTTTCTGGCTCTGAGACACTTGCATGCATTTCTCCTGCTCTTCTTCTAGCAAAAATTCACTCATCACTAAATGAACATGTAAAGTGAAGACCTGATTATTTCAGGAGCCTTGTCACAAGTCCATTGTTTTTGAAAGTCGGTGTTACTTCGTACTGCGTAATATTTTTACACTTAAAACGATAATTTGTTACTCCTCTTGTTCCGCTGTCCTCTTTTATGCTAAGAAATAAGTCACCTGGCAGTTTTTTTCCCCAAGTGGTTTCATTGTTGCCAGCTTTATGTCTAAGTATGATTCAGTGGACTAGATAAC
The DNA here is from genome assembly GCF_022985175.1 of Labeo rohita. Lineage (NCBI taxonomy): Eukaryota > Metazoa > Chordata > Actinopteri > Cypriniformes > Cyprinidae > Labeo > Labeo rohita. The sequence goes on along the minus strand of NC_066886.1, from coordinate 7,368,243 downwards.
ACAAGTTTTGGTTCAATACACTTAACCGTTGATCAAAAATAGCCTTAAACCTACACTTTTTTGTTGTTTTTGTTTTGTTTTGTTTTATTTAGTAACTTTTAGGCGGGTGTACTATTTTTTGCAACACAACATTTAACACTTTGATAAGAATGGTGACATGTAATCTCTCCAAAATTGTGTCATTTTTTTTGTCACATCCATAACACATGATTATTTCCTTTTTTAGCATAGAAAACTCATGCATAGACGTATATTTTTCTGATGTTTAGACTCTATCAACAAGGGTTTATAAAAATATAAACAAATGGTTTAGTATATATAACACATACATTTTCTAAGCATTTATATGTCACATCCATAATGCAAAATGTCACATCCATAATGTTGGACTTGCCCTTGCTTTTCATAACATGTCTTTTTCATTTGTCATGTGCTGTAGAGGTTAAATGGAGAGCTTCCTCTTAATGCTGAGGAACTTGAGAACGTCTTTGACACTCTGGATGCAGATGGCAATGGATATCTGACCTTTGAGGAGTTCTCCTCCGGATTTAGTGAGTTATATATATATATATATATATATGTGTGTGTGTGTGTGTGTGTGTATACGTGTTTTCAATTATTAAAACATCTGATTAATGTGGTATGTTATATTTTGTTTTGTCTGTATCATTTAAAAGTTCGCTAATCTACTTATGTCTCCCATTCAGGTGAATTTATGTTTGGTCCAGGTGTGATGTCAGTAGATCCACATGCAGGCAAGGAGCCAGTCTCAGGAAAGACTCCAGAAGTGCTGTATGAGAGCCAATGGGAGGAGAGACTAAGCATAGGAGAGGATGAGGAGGAGAAACACTTCTGCATGTTAATGGAGAACTTGGGGGCAAGCAACATCTTTGAAGAGTGAGTCATTTATATATAAATATATATATAAATTTTCTCTATTAAAGTTTTTTTATTCTGATTATTTTAATATCTACTTTAAGTTTGCCACGAAAATAGCCTGCTGATATGGTATTAAATATATAAAATAATCAAATAAATAAACAGACAGCACAATCCCAAAGGAAGACACCTTTGATAAAATCAAGGTTTTTTTAATAAAGGTCGATACTTGTCTTCACATTGACCATATGGTGCGTTGAGCCTGTTTTTGTAACACATGACCGAATTCAGTTTCAGCGAACTACCGCCACTCGTAAAAGTCAAACGGTGATGGTGGAAGACGTCAATTATAAAAGTTAATCCTTCTGACTGACTGTAATCCTATGTGTACAGTTATTGCTTTTTCAAAGGGGAGTTGACAGTTTGGATTAAATTCTGATTACATCTCATACAGTCAGCTTCTTTTGATTGTGTGATAAAAGCAGCATTCTGGTTATTTTTTTATTTCTTTTATGGTATTTCTACAAAGGAGACCTATTGGTAGTGTACGCATTTTTCTGCAATAGAAAAGACTGTGAATGTCTTTACTAAAAGCCTCTATGATTCTGAATTAATGCATTTCCAAGACCAAGGTTACTGTACTGAAAACGCTGGTGTAAAAATTAGTTTTGAATTTATCCGACTGTGGCCTTTGTACAATTATAGTTATTTTTAACAGTGGCGCACACTTCTTTTAGAGTGTGATACAAGATAGTATACTAGATAAAACTTACTGCAAAAGCATCACTGAGTTGTCATTTTTTCTCCAAGCAATAATTTGGTGAGATAAATGATGCAGTAAGTGTGTTGTGATGTCTTAGTCCAGAAGAGGTGCGGAGTCTTTGGGTGCAGCTCAGAAGAGACGAGCCTCACCTCCTGTCCAATTTTGAGGAGTTCCTTGCCAGGGTCACTTTTCAGATCAAAGAGGCCAACCAAGAGAAGAAAGAGATGGAGACAGCCCTTAAAAGGTCAGATGTCAATTATTTTAGGATGTGAACATTCATACATTTTAAAGGGATGTTAGTTTTATAGACTGTTGTAATGGAAAAAATTAAAATGTTTAATATTTAGACACTTTAGACCAAGTAGACCATTTAGAACGAGTATATATATATAGATAGATATATATATATATATGTATATATGTATATATACATATGTATGTGTATATATATATATATGTATATATATATGTGTATATATATATATATATATATGTGTGTATACACTGTGTGCAGAATTATTAGGCATGTTGATATTCTGGTCATATTTTTTTTCCAAACACATTTTACCAATTCCAAACCACATCAGTCTTAATAACTACTGTCAATTTTGTATTTAATCATTTGTAAGTGATATATAACTGTCCGTGAAGGCTGGAAGTGAAAAACTCCTTATATTCAGGTGTGCATAATTATTAGGCATGTTTTCTTTTACAGATAAAATGAGCCAAAAAAGATATTTAACCCAGACTGAAAAGTCCAAATTATTAAATGGCCATGAGAAGAATGCAATACTAATGCATTACAAGAATTTGCAAAGTTAAGGCTTGACCATTGGACAGAGAAATGCTTGTTGAGTCTGCATGGTCAGAAAAAACAGGTGGACAAGAAAAGATGCATATTAACTGCAAAAGAATTAGGAATTAAGGTGAAGAATTAGGTGTGACACCATCAGGAACCGTTTAGTCTCCAGCGCCACCATTTTCCAGAACTGCAACCTACCTGGAGTCTTCAGAAGTTCAATGTGTCAGGTTCTCAGAGATTTTGCTTGGTAAAAAATCCTAAAAAATGCCCCTGACTTAATAAGAATAACAAGCTGACGTGTTGTGAAATACATGAAGACAGGTTTTTTTTTTTATTTTTTTTATAGGCTTTATAGACAGATAAGTTGAGAGTGACTCTTGAAGGACAAGCATCACATTCTCTTGTACCTCTGATTCAAGAATTCATCTTCCAAAATCTGGCAGTAAGTTTTGGGAGTTCATGTTTAGTCTCCTATCCTGAAAAGTCTGACTTGAGGAGATGGACTAAAATGAACTCCCAAAACTTACTGCCAGATTTTGGAAGATAAATTCTTGAATCAGAAGTACAAGAGAATGTGATGCTTGTCCTTCAAGAGTCACTCTCAACTTATCTGTCTATAAAGCCTATAAAAAAAAAAAAAAAAAAAACCTGTCTTCATGTATTTCACAACACGTCAGCTTGTTATTCTTATTAAGTCAGGGGCATTTTTTAGGATTTTTTACCAAGCAAAATCTCTGAGAACCTGACACATTGAACTTCTGAAGACTCCAGGTAGGTTGCAGTTCTGGAAAATGGTGGCGCTGGAGACTAAACGGTTCCTGATGGTGTCACACCTAATTCTTCACCTTAATTCCTAATTCTTTTGCAGTTAATATGCATCTTTTCTTGTCCACCTGTTTTTTCTGACCATGCAGACTCAACAAGCATTTCTCTGTCCAATGGTCAAGCCTTAACTTTGCAAATTCTTGTAATGCATTAGTATTGCATTCTTCTCATGGCCATTTAATAATTTGGACTTTTCAGTCTGGGTTAAATATCTTTTTTGGCTCATTTTATCTGTAAAAGAAAACATGCCTAATAATTATGCACACCTGAATATAAGGAGTTTTTCACTTCCAGCCTTCACAGACAGTTATATATCACTTACAAATGATTAAATACAAAATTAATAGTAGTTATTAAGATTGTTGTCGTTTGGAATTGGTAAAATGTGTTTGGAAAAAAAATATGACCAGATTATCAACATGCCTAATAATTCTGCACACAGTGTATATATATATATATATATATATATATATATATATATATATATATATATGTATATATATGTATATATACATATGTATGTGTATATATATATATATATATATATATATATATATATATATATATGTGTATATATGTATATGTATATATGTATATATACATATGTATGTGTATATATATATATATATATGTGTATATATATATATATATATATATATATACACATATATGTATGTTTTGTTTTTTGTAACATTATAGATGTATAAAAAAAAATACATACATACATATATATATATATATATATATATATATATATATATATATATATATATATATATGTATGTATTATTATTATTATTTTTTTTTTTTTAAATCAGCAAGGATGCATTAAAATTGTTTAAAAGTTATGGTAGAGACATCTATAATGTTACAAAAGATAACAAAATCTCAATACTTTTTGGCTTAAAAATGTATTTATGCTATCTTTCAAATAAATACTACTTGGTTTGATATTTTATTTATTCAGTGGCATTCATACATTTTTTAGCATCAGCTCACTGTATGAATCCCATGTTGGTTGACTTAACAGTCACATAGTACTGTATCGTGACTTGTAATAAGACCCAGGGGACGGATGTGATGCAAGGACTGTGTAAGTTGGCTTTTGCATAAATTTTCCACATTTGAGCCTGACCATACAACTGGTAACAGAGTTGGCTTTTACTATGCTCCAGAAGTTCATTTTCTGAGCATGAGCAAAGGTTAGATTTTGGTGCAGAGGTTGGTTTGCAGCATTCTATTAACTATTAAAGGATATATGTGACCCTGGACCACAAAACCAGTCTTAAGTCGTTGGGGTATATTTGTAGCAATAGCCAAAAATACATTGTATGGGTCAAAATGATTGATTTTTCTTTTATGCCAAAAATCATTAGGAAATTACCTAAAGATCATGTTTCATGAAAATATTTTGTAAAATTCCTACTGTAATTGTATAAAAACTTAATTTTTAATTAGTAATATGCATTAGTAAAAGCTTCATTTGGACAACTTTAAAGATGATTTTCTCAATATTTTGATTTTTTGCACCCTCAGATTCCATATATTCAAATAGTTGTATTTCAGCCAAAAAATTGTCCTATCCTAACAAACCATACATCAATGGAAAGCTTATTTATTCAGCTTTCAGACGATGTATAAAGCTCATTGACCCTTATGACTGGGTTTGTGGACCAGGGTCACATATTACAAGCAAGCCATTTTTTTTTTTCTAAAAAATTCTAATGATAACATTAAATAATGTGTAATGCATGCTTACATTATTATGAGGATCACTCTATTTTCTAATATATTGATCCCTTCAATTCATAAAAGACAACATTTGTGACCCTGGACCACAAAACCAGTCATAAGGGTCAATTTTTTTTTGAATTTATACTTAATCTGAAAGCCAAATAAATAAGCTTTTCATTATTGTATGGTTTGTTTGGATAGAATATTTGGCTGAGATACAACTATTTGAAAATCTGCAATCTGAGGGTGCAAAAAAATCAAAATACTGAGAAAATCGCCTTTGAAGTTGTCCAAATGAAGTTCTTAGCAATGCATATTACAAATCAAAAATTAAGTTTTGATATATTTATGGCGTCACACCGACAGAGGCCGCTCCCATGATAGTTGATTGACATGAGCGTCTTACCTCAGATCAGCTGTAACAGTCCGACCTCCATTGTTTCGATGCCGGAGCAAGGATGTAAGTTAGACAAGAATATCTCCGATTGAGCGATTGAGGTGTTGTGTTGCTGGATGTAATAATGAACATAGTGGTCGTCATTTACTCCCAACATCTGAGCCGCTGAGGAAGCAGTGGATTACGTTTGTTTGTGGAGGGAATTCGCCTCCCTCATCCCTCAGAATGGGATGATTTTTGCAGAGCTCATTTTGACAAGGTAAAAAGGGTGTTGTTTTACAAAACCATTGAGAATTTTTAATCAAAGTATGTTATAGACTTTTCATTCTTTAGACTTTCCCTAAAGAATCATATCAACTTGTGGAAAATAGGCATCTGAGAACCCCTTTATAACAGGTTTTGTGGTCCAGGGTCACATTTATTCTCTTCTGATCAAATTGGAAAAAATGTACTGAGGCTTGATAGTCATGTCTATTGTGGCATTTAAAGATAAATCTTTGAAATATGTCAGTCTGACCCGCTACATGAACATGGCATAAAAGGTAAAATCACGCTGCTTTTTCTTCCAGAAGATTTCTCTGGCTGCCTTTGTCACCTGATTTGTATCTTTATTATTCTCTCCTAGCAAACCAAAAAATAGCCATGGGAATGAGTTGACAAAAGATAAATTGCTTCTGAATTAAATGGCAGAGAATAATGCCTTTGAATGTTCCATGTACCCAGTGAATAGTGTTTCATTCTTTCATACGACTAAGTGACTTAAAAGCTTTTTGAATGATCATGACATCTTTTATAGGAAAGCGGCGACACATGATGATGAAATCCAGCGGCTGTATGAAGAAATGGAGCAGCAAATCAAGAATGAGAAAGACAGGATAATTTTAGAGGTAAAATCACATGTCCAATATTACTTATTATGAATTATTCAAATTGGAATCATTTGAATAAACCCCAAACCTTAGGTTTTAAAGGGATAGTTCAGCCAAAAATGAAAATTCTTTTGTGAATAGTGGCAGAGAATGACACAGAAGAGAAGAAATTGTTGAATAAAGCCATTATTTTTGTTTTCTTTGTGCATGAAAAGTATTCTTGTAGCTTCATAACATGGATGTCACATGGACTATTTTAACGATGTCCTTACTACCTTTCTGCCTTGAACGTGCTAGTACCGTTGCTGTCTATGCAGGGTCAGAAAGCTCTTAGATTTCATCAAAAATATCTTAATTTGTGTTCCAAAGATAAACAAAGGTCTTACAGATAAGAAACTGATAGAATTTTCATTTTTGGGTGAACTATCCCTTTAAATGTGTTACCATGTACTTCAAATTGTAATAATTTACTTAAAGGAAATTAATGAAGGTCTATAAAAAGGTCTATATGTAGAGACCAGAATATCTTCAAGATTTAGGGAAAGGATCTTTTTACTTGGTCCAATAAAGAACCACCCAGAAGACCCACTGTCATCATCGAAACTAATTAAAATAAATACGATTCTGAAAAGTTGTTACACTCGCAATATCATATGTGATCCTGGACCACAAAACCAGTCATATGGGTCAATTTGTTGATATTCATCATCTGAAAGCAGAATTAATAAGCTTTCAGGACAATATTTGAAAATCTGGAATCTGAGGGTGCAAATCAAAATATTGAGAAAATCACCTTTAAAGCTGTCCAAATTAAGTTCTTAGCAATGCATATTATTAACCAGAAATTAAGTTTTGATACATTTATGGTAGGAAATGTACAAAGTATTTTCATGGATTTTAATATCCTAATGATTTTTGGCATAAAAGAAAAATTGATAATTTTGACCCTGCTACTAAAGGTTTTGTGGTCCAGGGTCACATAATAAGTTATGATTCTACACTAGAAACACTAACTGTTACTCTGTACCATGGTAAACTGTATGGGTCATGTGATCTCTGTGTTCTCCAGGATTCTGAGCGTTTTTTGTCTCGCAGTCAAGATTTGGAGCATCAGCTTTCTGCTAAAGAGAAGGAGCTGGAAAATCTTTCAAACAAACAGAAACGGGTGGGTCACAACAAATTCCTTTGCTTGTCACCAAACCAGTTTAACTGGTAATATTTATAAAGCCATTGCACATCTATTCACTATTTGAATAATTCATTTTATGTAGAGTAATGCGTCTAAGGAAATGACAACCAACTGCAGTTAAAGATGTTTGAATTGGAATTAGAGAGTGAGATCATTTCCTGAGTGAAAGGTCAAGGAAAGGCTGAAACTTGAACTCAAGAACAAACTAGCATCTATATTTTAAGGACTTCGACTTAAATGAGTCTTAATGCTCAGAAGTTGCTCATGTATTACTGTCAGATTGTGTAGCATTGATCATTTGCAGGAAATTTGTGTTCAACTTTCAAAAAAACACATCTGACTGTGCTGACGCACGCAAAAATAGACGTTGATCTGTACATGCAATAAACAAAAACCCAGCATAGCCTTTTAGTGCTAATGAATGAACAAAAAGTAACAAAGCTTCCTTTGCCTCTTTGATTACAAGCTTCATTTTCTTCTCTGTGCATTTGTAAACAGCTAAAGCGAAGTAGTTTCTTTATTGTGCTCTTTGCTGCAATGCAACTTTGCAAACAAAACTGCTTTTCTGCTGTGGGGAGCTGAAGTGTTGTTCTGTATGTTTGGGTATAGATGTGGTATTGTGTCCTATTTTGTGTCTATATTTAGCAGCATAGCTGTTTAAAAGCATGTAAGAGCTTTCTTATCAATTCATTCCTCCCACAATATCCCATCCAAACATTCACATTAACACTTCCAAGGTTATCCTTCCAAGTTCTTGATAGTGGTGTAAACATGCATGGTTGGCATCTAGCACGATTTGTTTCAAAGAGATTCTTGTTCTTTAGTTATTTTTATGACAGCTTATGTGTTGATTGTTTTATTTACATGTGCGTTTTGGTGTTCATTAGCTGGAGCATCAGTGTCGAGAGCTGCACAGCGAGCAGCGGGAGACGGCCGTGGAGAATGTCAAATTAAAGCAGTATAATGAGGACTTGAGCCGAGAGCTGGAGAACACCACGCAGGAGCTGAGTCTGGCCCAGGAGCAACTCATGCTGCTGCAGGAACAGGCCTCACGTCTGCACGAGGAGAGAGAGATGTGAGGATTATATGACTATTACTGCTATGACGATATGCGCTACATACATACAATATAGTAAAATAAATGTATTAATTTGAAAAAATTAATAATAAAATAACATAAAATAAAATAAAATAGAATAAAACAATTGTAATACATTAACAGTTTCTTTTTCCAAATTGCCTACTATTTTTGTAATTATATATTGTCATTTATTTATTTTTTGTTATTTTTGTAATTCTTATATTATATATTAACTGTCTCTAATAATTATATTATTTTTACTATAATATAATATAATATAATATAATTAACAAGTTTATTACAATAACAGTTTAATGACATTTTTATTAAAATATTATTTTAATTTGTTCAAACTGTATCAGGGTTAGATTTCTCACCAAAATTAAATAAATAAAATAATAAAATGTAAATTATATATATATATATATATATATATATATATATATATATATTTTTTTTTTTTTTTTTTTTTTTTTTTTTTTCACCCAAAACTGTCATTCCCTACAATTATTGTAATTCTTTTTTGTAACTGTCATTATTGTCCTATTTATTTTTCATTATTTTTGTAATTATCATTATTTTTTATATATAATATAATATTATATTATATTATATTATATAATAAACAATTATATTTTTTATTACAATTTAATGACATTTTTATTCAAATATTATTTTTACATAGTGTTCAAAGCATATCATGGTCAAATTTCACAATAACAATTAAATTAGATATTATATATATTTTATTATTTTTTTCCCCCAAATTGTCATTCCTTACAATTATTTATTTTTCATTATTTTTGTATATATTATTTTCTAATAAAGCAATTATATTACAATAATAATTTAATTGAATTTTGCATTTTGCATACATTTTAAATTGTAAATTTTGCATAAATGTAATTATTTTTTGCAATTGCCATTATTGTCCTGTTTATTTTTCATTATTTTTGTAATTATCATTATTTTTTATATAATAATATAATATAATATAATGCAATATAATGTAAAGTAATGTAATGTAATATAATGTAATATAATATAATATAATATAATGTAATAAACAATTATATTGCAATAACAATTTAATTACATTTTTATTCAAAAATTATTTTACATAGTGTTCAAAGTATATCAGGGTCAAATTTCACACCAAAATTAAATAAATAAATAAATGAAATGTATAACATTTAAATTTGATATATATTTTTTTTATTATTTTTTTCCCCCAAATTGTCATTCCCTACAATTATTTATTATTATTTTTGTAAAAAAAAAATTTTTAATAAAACAATTACATTACAATAACAATTTAATTACATTTTTATTAAAACATTATTTTCACACTGTGTTCAAAGCATATCAGGGTCAAATTCCACACCAATTAATTTTGTAATTATCATTGTTTTCTCCATGATTTTTATTTAATACAATGATATACTTATTGAAATCATCATAAGTTTAGAAATGCATCACAGTTTATTTCGCATTACATTTAAAAATATTTTTATGTATTTTGTTATTTATTTAAACTGGAGTCTAATAATGACAAAAATATTATCAATTTTTTTTTTCTTAGGGAGATTTATAGGGTTACAGAAAGCTTGCAAAGAGAAAGGGCAAGTCTTCTCAAGCAGCTTGATTTGCTAAGGTAAGAAACAACTATAAATGAGGGGGCATGTCTGTATATTTAATCAGATTTCACATGTGTTCTGTTTTATTCCTCCTAGGGAAATGAACAAACACTTACGAGATGAAAGAGACATGTGCTATCAAGTATGTTCTTATGGATGTTATATTAGACATTGTACATTAATACAGATCCTGCATTTGCCAATTTCAAGTCATTGTTTGCTGTCCTTTAGAAACCAAATCCTTCTGCTGCAAAACTCTCATGGAAACAGAGGTCTGAATCAATTACCATGAAGTACTCTGAGCGGAAGCAGTCATCTAAGAGGTACGGCTGTGTGAAAATGCCATCTGTACACTCAAGATGAAAAGATACAGTGGATCTGCAAAATCAAAAAGCATCTGACTCTCCTTTAGACTTGAGTTTAATCAAAGCATATTGTGAAGATGTTTTCTTGATATGTACAGTTCGAGTAATCAGAAAGTACTACTCCATCTTGCTGATGTCATTTTGGTGAATCAATATAAGCACACATGTGGCTGTTGTCTTCTCCAGCGACGAGGATGAAGAGGTTCTGTCGCAATCTAAGCGGAAGAACGTGATTGGAGTAAATGGGCACAGCGTGGACCTGGAGGACATGGTAGATGGACGTCCTCCTTCAAAACACCAGCTCCAGAGGATCATCTCCATCGAGGAGGACCATCTTCCTCAACTCCTTCAACAGGGTTATCAAGCTCAGCTCAGGGAATGGAGTGAAGATGAGGAGTTGGAGGAGGGCATGGACCTGCAGATGAGCAATATTTACCCCACAACCAGCACTCCTACCTCTGTTTCACCTCCTCCAGGAGTCGCACCCACACCCACCTCACCCAGGGGACAGCCTGTGGGCAAAGAGACAGTTCAGTCGGTGAGAAAAAACACAATGATTTGGACAGAACCTTGGACATTTGTGAAGGTTTCAAAATGAGTAAACTAAACATAAAGGTTCTTTTTGGGCATCATCGATGAACCTACATTACCAGTCAAAAGTTTTTGAACAGTAAGATTTTTAATGTTTTTTTTAAAGAAGTCTGTTCTGCTCACCAAGCCTGAATTTATTTGATCCACAGTACAGCAAAAACAAAAATTAAAAAAAAGTATATATTTTTATTATTTAAAATAACTGTTTTCTATTTAAATATATATTTTTTTAATATTTTTAATTTATTCCTGATTTTAAAGCTGAATTTTTAGCATCATTACTCAAGTCACATGATCCTTCAGATCCTTATTATTATTATTATTATTATGTTGAAAAGACATAATAATAATAGAAAGTTCAGAAGAACAGTATTTATCTGAAACAGAAATATTTTGTAACATAAATGTCTTTATCATCACTTTTGATCAATTTCAAGCATTCTTGCTAAAAGTATTAATTTCTATAATTTCTTTCCACCAAAAAAAGTAAAAATTATACTGACTCCAAGCTTTTGAATGGTATAGGGTATAATATTACAAAAGCTTTTTATTTCAGATAAATGCTCATCTTTGGATCTTTTTATTCATTAAAGAATTCTGAAAAAATTTACTCAACTGTTTTAAATATTAATAATAATGTTTCTCAAACAGCAAATCAGCATATTAGAATGATTTCTGAAGGATCATGTGACACTGACGACAGGATTAATGATGTTGAAAGTTTAGCTTTGATCACAGAAATAAATTACATTTTTAAATATATTCAAATAAAAAGCAGTTATTTAACATAGTAAAAATATTTCACAATATCCCTGCCTTTGCTATATTTTGGATCAAATAAATACAGGCTTGGTGAGCAGAAGAGACATCTTTAAAAAACATAAAAATCGCACTGTTCAAAAACATTTGACTGGTAGCTTATAAAATCCATGAAATATTTTGAGTGCGCAAACTTTTTTTTTATAGTGGAATAAAGTTCTTTAGAATATTGAAATGATCAAAAAATGTTTACTACTTGGGTGTACAATATGAGCAGTTTGATCTCAGGGATCCTCCTTATTAAAGCTTTTCCCCTCTTTTAATGGTGTTTTTTTTCTTCTTTCAGGAGGAAGGGGCCAGTTCAGGCCCAGATCGTCTGTTTAAGATTGTTATGGTGGGGAATTCTAGTGTGGGAAAAACATCTCTTCTACGTCGCTTCTGTGACAACAGTTTCCACACTGGTACATGTGCTACTGTAGGTAAGTGGACTTCCTTTTCACATGTACGAGTGTCTATGGATAATTTCATTTATTTAAACTAAATAGCCCTCAACATTAAGTCGCTCATTCACCCAAAATGAAAACTCTGTCATTAGCGGCTTACCATTCTTGCTGCTCCAAAGCTATTTGTTTGGGTGTGAGTCCACAGCTTGTTTCACAATGGGGTGGCGTGCTGTTTTGTCTGTTCGTTCTCCATTTGCTGATGGCAGCAACACTGTTAATGATCAATATTCAGTCTCACACAAGTCTCTGCACTATTTCTGCAGTATGATCATATGACCAAAATCTTATATCACAATATTTTATTTAATTGTATTGATATACAGTTGAGATAAAAATAAAAAAAAGTTTAAATACACCTTGCAATGTTAAATATTTTACCAAAATAAGAGTGCTCATGCAAAATACATGTTATTTTTTTATTTAGTACTGACCTGAATAATATATTTCACGTAAAAGACGTTTACATATAGTCCACAGTTTATAAATGACCCTGTTCAAAAGTTTACATACACTTGATTCTTAATACTGTAGTTACCTGAATGATCCACAGATGTGTTTTTTTGTTTAGTGATAGTTGTTCATGAGTCCCTTGTTTGTCCTAAACAGTTAAACTGCCTGCTGTTCTTCAGAAAAATCCTTCAGGTCCCACAAATTCCTCATTTTTTCAGCATTTTTGTGTATTTGAACCCTTTCCAACAGTGACTGTATGATTTTGAGATCCATCTTTTCACACTGAGGACAACTGAGGGACTCATATGCAACTATTACAGAAGGTTCAAACACCCACTGATGCTCCAGAAGGAAAAACCAAGCATTAAGAGTCGGGGGTCTAAACTTTTGGAACAAAGTAAAGATGTGTACATTTTTCTTGTTTTGCCTAAATATCATATTTTTTTTCATTTAATACTGCCCTCCAGAAGCTACAGAAGATACTTGCATGTTCCCCAGAAGACAAAATAAGTCAAAATTACCCTGATCTTCAAATTCCAAAAGTTTTCACCCCCCGGCTCTCAATGCAGTTTTGTTTTTATTTATATTTAGCTGGTTTTAAAAGGTTATCAACAACTTGGTATTGACTAAATCTACAAATCAATTCCGTCTGGTCTTTAGGGCTTGTGTGTGTGGAGCTGCTTCTTGGATGAACAAAAAAAAAAACACAAGCATAAATGGCATAAATTAAATGGCAGACTCCTTTCCTTCTCCTTCAGACTGACTGCTTTCATTTGTGTGCCGTGTGCAGGTATCGACTACAGTGTGAAGACTCTGACAGTGGACAACAGCCAGGTAGCCTTGCAAATGTGGGACACAGCAGGACAGGAGAGGTGAGTGGTTTTATTGATGTTTCTATTAGATTTATGGTTCTATTAACAATCCTAATTAATCATAATCAGTATGTTTTCAGAGTCCTAATTGTTAATTGATCACTCCATTGCGTCTTTTAACTACAAAAATAAGTGAACGCTAAAGATGGTTTCGTTCTGGGAATCCACCGACAGGTATCGCAGCATCACCAAGCAGTTTTTTCGCAAGGCTGATGGTGTGGTAGTGGTGTATGACATCACGAATGAGCTGACTTTCACAGCAGTGAGGCAATGGCTGGCCAGCGTGCAGGTGAGTGATTCATTTCCACTTTCTTTATGGATAAAAGACTCCATTTGAATGATAACTACCTGATTCTGACTAGTAATAGCAAATATAGCAATTGGCAGTTTCGCTAACTGTTCACCCTCCTCTTCTCTATTAGTTTTAATTAGTGGTACAAGTGTGATTTTTCAAAAGGCTTTGATGTTAATTATCTATTGGTCTTTCGGCCTGAATAAAATGTTTTTCAGTTTTAATGGGAAATGGTTATCATTTTCCACATTACAGGAAGGAGCAGGTGAGGACATTCCCATCATGCTCCTGGGGAACAAGACCGATCTAGACAACCAGAGAGAGATTCCTCTGGGAGTGGCAGAGAAATTAGCCAAGGTGAGTAAATCTGGGCCCTGGAGTGGCACTAATGGATCACCATTAAACATTTTAAGCATGGCGGTCTTCAAATGAGCATGTAAAAGTGTTCTGACTCAGGCCTAAATTAGCTTTCAGCCAAGAGGAAGTTCTTTTTCCTTTCCGTGTGTACTTTCAGTGAAGATGCATGAAGTGGCTTCCTGTCAGTTACTGTTGCATGAACTCAGCAGATAAAGAACCACACTGAATGGCATTCAGTAAAATGGCCCATTAGGCTAAAAGTATCTTATTTTGCCATTTTCTTTTCACTCTTTCAGGACTTTCAGCTGATTTTCTATGAGTGCAGTGCTTTTTCAAGCCACAATGTGACCGAGTCCATGATTCACATGGCAAGGTAAGAGGTTAACCAGTTTATTTTTTAACCAGTTTTCTTTTTTTAAGTTCTTTCTAAAATCAGTATACAGAAGTATTTAAGTATAGAAGTTGGTCCACTTCAGCAAAACTTAATATTTTCAAACATTTTATGCCACCAACCTTACTTTACAAGCATAAAATCCATTTTTTTTAAGCCTTACTGTGGATGTTTTAAGCATGTGTGTTCTTGTGTTAATATTAATGAAAAAAAAATATATATATATATATATATATATATATGTGTGTGTGTGTATATGTATGTGTATGTGTATGTGTATATGTATATGTATGTGTATGTGTATATGTATGTGTATGTGTATGTGTATGTGTATGTGTATGTGTGTGTGTGTGTGTGTGTGTTTATTTATATATATATATATATATATATACACATATATACACACACACACCCACACACATAAATTATATACACAAACAGATTATAATAATTATAAAAAATACTAAAAAATGTTTTTAAAGTGACAAAAATGATACAAAATCACTAAAACTAAAATCATGAAAAAAATGTAAAAAAAAAAAAATATATATATATATATATATATATATATATATATATATATATATATATATATATATATATATATATATATATATATATATATATATATTACTAGAAATAAATTAAAAAGCAAAAATTAAACAGATTATAATAATTAAAAAATAATTTAAATAATTAATAAAAAAAAATAATTTTAAAAAGTGACAAAAAAATGATGCAAAATTACTAATACTAAAATCATTAAAATCAAAGTGAGATACTATATATATATATATATATATATATATATATATATTACTAGAACTAAAAAATCAAAAATTAAACTGATTATAATAATTAAAAAATAAATACAAAAAATGATCAAAATCTAAATTATATATATATATAGAGAGAGAGAGAGAGAGAGAAATGATATATATAAATTATTAGAACTAAAACTTAAATAAAAAAATTATAATAATAAATGATAATAAATAAATACAAAAAAAATATTTTAAAAAAGTGACAAAAAATGATACAAAGAGAGAGAGAAAGAGAGAAAGAAACATTATATATAAATTACTAGAACTAAAACTGAAATAAAAAATTAAAGATTATACTAATTAAAAAAAATAAATACAAAAAAAATTATATTGTAAAAAAAATACAAAAATACTAAAACTAAAATCTAAATTTTACATATATACATATACATATACATACGCACACACACACACACACATATACAGGGGTTGGACAGTGAAACTGAAACACCTGGGTTTAGACCACAATTAGTATGGTGTTTGGCCTCCTTTTGCAGCCAATACGGCATTATTTCATCTTGGGAATGACAAATACAAGTCCTGCACAGTAGCCAGAAGGATTTTGAGCCATTCCTTTCGCAGAACAGTGGCCAGGTCACTATGTGATGTTGGTGTATGAAAACATTTCCTGACTCACTCCTCCAAAACACCCCAAAGTGGCTCAATAATATTCAGATCTGGTGACTGTGCAGGCCATGGGAGATGTTTAACTTTACTTTCATGTTCATCAAATCACTCTTGTCACCAGTCTTGCTGTGTGTATTGGTGCATTATCATCCTAATTAGGGATGGCGAAAACTAAAAAATTTCTTGACCGACCACCGAGCCTCATTAGCCGGTTGAAACCGGTTAACCGATTAGTTTAAAATATGGTACGCTATTTGAAATAACAGCCATTTCGAGCCGCGCCTGCAATTTCGCAACTCTGTCGCATCTCTCTGCCGCTCTGCCTCCCGCACACACACACACACACTGCCACTCACGTCACTTTTTTAAAATCCCCTACAGCGCGAAACATGAGTCCCGCAAACGCGGCGCCGAAGAGCTTGTTGTATGTAATCGTAGGACAAATGGCTCCTTAGTTTCAAATGGTTTGGGTACAAGGTGATCGCTTTGAAAATAAAGGCGTTTGTCTAGGTTAGAAGCTCATTTGAAACATTGCCACGGCTCATTTAAGAAAATGACAGCTCCGAAGAGACGCCGCTCTAACCTCGAGTGTTTTAGCCTGTTGCCTTTACTTTTCGCGAACCCAAACGCTGTGACCTCGCGCCAAATGTTTTTATTGGTTTATTTAGTACAAACAGGCGAGTTATGAAAAATTGAGTGTGAGGGATAATTTGTTCACTTAACACAAAAAGATGAGGAATGAGATGGCTAACTGTAGTAGCGTATAGTCCACTGTCTATAATAGCCTAATTTAGATATCACTTTTTTTTTTAACCGACTACCGACAACTTTGACCGGTTAACGTTGATACGGTCAACCACCGGTCAAACGGTCATCGGTTAACATCCCTAATCCTAATACACGGCACCACCTTCAGGGTACAATGTTTGAGCTATTGGGTGCACATAGTCAACCTTCACACTCTGCTCTTATTGGTGGAATGTGCGATCAGTAAAGACTGGCCACCAGGCTGCATAAATATAGCCATGAAACCTCCAACACTATATTGGCCAGTGTTTCAGTTTCATTGTCCAACCCCTGTATATATATATATATATATATATATATATTACAACTAAAACTGAAGTCAAAAATTAAACATTATAATAATTTTAAAAATTACAAAAAAAAAATACAAAACAATTAGTAAACAAAAGTAAACAATTTCAAAATACTGATACATACTATAATAATATATAAATTATAAATAATAATAATAAATAAAACAGACTTTTGCCATCACGCTTCTTAATACCTGTCCAACTGTATAAAACAGCTAGGTTATTCCCAGGTACAGTTTTTATTTTTGTAGTACTGCATCTTACAAGATGTGCAACTTTTTTCTCTCTGTCAGAGTTCTAAAGGAACAAGAGGACAGAGAAAAAGAGAAAACCGTGTCACTAGCAGACAGCCATGCTAAAAAGAAGTCCTGCTGCTAGTAGAAAGTCACCCATAAACACTCACAGACTTTTTGCTTCTGCATTTTAATGGTTTGGTGTTACTCCTTATCTGTTTTTCTTCATCTTATGTTCCTGTTTTCTCTCTTTGTACGGCTACTGTGGAGTTCAAAATGTTTGGTCTTTTTATACACCAGTACCTCTTTATAGTGTGAAACGGATGAGTTTTATCATAACAGTTAGATGCAGGGCTTTAAGTAGAGCACTATAGTTTCGTACATTACTACAGTCAAACATGTCCCTATTAAGGTTATTTAAATCACCAGTCACACTATTGAAGTAAACAAATCTGTATTTTTGTATTGACAATTGTTGTAATTTATCTTTTTAATATGAAGGTCTAAGAAAGTGTATTTTAGATGAGCAAAATAAGCTCCTACACGCTAGTTTGTTTACAGCACAGTCATTTGCACAAATGTGTTATTTATTACTTATGTGATGAATTGAAGATATTGATATATTTCTTTATTATTCCGACATATTCTGAAAAATGGCTCTATTTGCTATCATCAGCATGAATATTTTTAATACACTGCCAAGAAGTAAACATACAGTTTGCATAAGGATTCGTTTTTAACAGGGTTCAGTGTTGTACTGAATAAATCATTTATCTGTTGAAATAGAGTTAGTCTAATATTGATTTCAGGTCACTTTTTGATTTTGTGCCAACAGTAATGTGTATATGTAGTCTGTATTTGCAATTTAATGCAGTCAGTGTTAAACCAGTGCAAAATGTCTCAAAGCAGTTGTTGATGTTCACACTTATTTTAAATAATATAAAATGCATTAATTGTCCACCAGGCAGTGGATTTATGCACATCTGTGATGAGGTCTACTGTATGCTGTGTTTTTCACAATGTGATTCTTGATCTGTAACTTGAGTTTTCATATTGATTCACACATAATTACTGGCAAGTTTCTCTATCACAGCTTCTGTATGACCACTGGGCAAAATGACACTAGAATTGAACGCAATGTGGATGTTTTAAATAAATAATTTCTCACTTATTTGGTCTTATAAATGTTACAGCTTTATTATGTACATGTGTAATGTGTAAATACTAAATAGAAATGTATATTGAGTGAAATGTTTAATAAAGAATACGATGTTTGCATTAATTCCAGGTCGTTCTTTCGGGGAAATGCCAAGAGGCATTGCATGCCAGCTAACAATAAACACAGGAAAACAAGAATTCAAATATTTACGCCTTTGTTCTGAAAGCTTCACAGGTTTTACCAGTTTAAATAAACTCTAATGTTTAAAATTTAGCGTGGCATATTTCATGTTGCCCTTATGAACAAATGTACAAAAATATACCTGCAAGCAGCGATTACCAGGGTTCAAACACTTTAAGGCATTTAAGCACAAAAAAGACATTATGTAGCAAGCCTGTAACCACCTAAATCAATGATTTTAAAAAAGCATTTTTGGCAAATCCAGGTAATGTACTACAGAAATATGTTTTTTATTTAACGTTTATGACTCTTACAGCAGCAGCTGTGGTCTAATCTCCTTAAAACTTTACATGCTTGTTTAGAATCACCTGTTGCATTTGTTTACCAGGTTTTGTGAAGTTTTGAGTTTTCATTTAGACTTTATAGGATTTTGGGTACGTTTTGATAGACCCCTTTTCTAAACAATGCCGTTATAGCTTACCAAAGGGTAAATTCCAATATTTTTTGATAGTTTTTGATAGTTTTTTTTTGATAGGACTAGTTCGTAAAAGTAGTTTTTTTTTTTTACATCTTCTCAATCATTTAACAAATGATTTGATTGACAGCAGTGGTTCTAGAGGCAAAGTTGTCCAGAATGAGGATTTTTTATCATATGATACAAATATCGCATGTATGTGCGAAAAATGTACAATCGTTTATGACCTTGAAAATTTGATATCGCAATCTCCACGTAAAACTGTAAGTCATAGAGACTTGAAACTTGGGGGGGATGGTAGTACTCACACCGCCTACAATGTGACCAAGACTTGCAGCAATCAGCCTGATGGGGGCGCTCATAAGAAATCGCACATAACTGATAAACCATCAGACGCAGACTCAAGTGTCATATCATTGGAATCCATGGCTCACGTCGTGTCGGACAAAATGCATGCATTGATTTTATTGTGAGCAAAATTTTCGGATATTTTTTATTCTACTTTTGCAAACTATTTTGTAAGATTCTCTGAAGAGCAAATAACAATAATTATCAAAAAAGGTCTAACTTTCGACTTCAACAAAAGGGACGCCAAAACATTTGAAAGGGGCAGGGCTACTTTTAGTAAAATGCCTGTAACTCCTAAACTGAATGAGATATCTCCGCCTAAAAATCACTGAGCGTGGCCACTTGGTGGCGCTATTA
This sequence comes from Labeo rohita, assembly GCF_022985175.1. Lineage (NCBI taxonomy): Eukaryota > Metazoa > Chordata > Actinopteri > Cypriniformes > Cyprinidae > Labeo > Labeo rohita. The sequence continues at coordinate 7,348,184 of NC_066886.1, read as the reverse complement.
GAGGGAAAAAACATGAAAATGGTTATAACTGCGTAACCATTTTGTCCTTTCAAGATGAAAATCGGTGTGCTCGGTCTTGGTCCAAAGTGCCACAAGTGTCTATAAGGACATTTGCGTATCTCAAAAAACATGCCCGCTATTGGCCGATGAAGTTTGAGCACCTGTTAGACAAGGTTACTGGAGGCCTATCGGAATGAAACTTGGCGGGCTTGCGTTATCCTTGGCGGGATAACGCATTTTTAAAGGTCATAAACGATTTTACGTTTGCACTTTTTTTTTTTCGCACATATGCGCAATATTTGTATCATATGATAGAATTCTTCATTCTGGACAACTTTGCCTTTAGAACCTATGATGTCAATCAAATTGTTTGTTAAATGATTGAGAAGATGTCAAAAACCTACTTTTGTGAACTAGTCCTAGGTTTTTTGCTCAGTCTGGAAAAAAAAAAAAACACTGCAGTACAATTCTCTGCACTCTCTAGATCAATAATTATCCAAAAAATGTTGACATTGTGGGTCAAATTACAGGTCACCCTGCTTGGCCTCACTTCCTTTCCTTTTCTTTTTTCCTTTAAGAGGTCATTTAGAAAAAGGGGCCTGTCCAAATTTACCCCAAATCCTATAAAGCCTAAATGAAACCTCAAAACTTCACGAAACCTGGTGAGCACAAGCGACAGGAGATTCTAAACAAGCATGCAAAGTTTTAAGAAGATTGGACCACAGCTAGTGCTATAATAGCTATAAACATAAAAAAACCCATCATATTTCTATGCTTAATTATCTGGATTTGCCAAAAATGCTTTTTTAAATAATTGATTTTGGTGGTTACAGGCTTGCTAAATAATGTTTTTTTTTAAATGTGCTCAAATGCCTTAAAGCGCTTGAACCGCAGTAGTCGCTGCTTGCAGCTACATTTCTTCTCTTTGTTTCCCAATAGTGGCTAATGAACCGGAAGTCTCACCCCTGTAGAGAAGTAAATAGGAAAATGAAGCCAAAACCCTTTAGACTATTTAGAAATCCTGGCCAGCATAAAGAGGACGTATGGTCACTCTAAATACGTCAGACTTGTCATTTTTTTAATCATCTTTTTACACCCCCTTGTGGACTACAAGTAGTACTACAGTTAGAGCACTAAGTATTACACCGCACGTTAATGGACAAATGACTTTTATTTGCTTCACCATCTCACATCACCAACGTTTCATAAATGTTCAGTCTTTTTTGTTTCACTTTCATGTTTTTATCACAACAGCAACATGTCATCATAAACAGCCAAATATGCTTTCAATAAGGCATGCTATTGTACACCTAAACATTTTACTTAGCTTTAATTAGTTTACTATTTTCTTGATAGATGCTCAAATCATGGCAGAATAATCAACACCTCAAATTTCAATACCAAACACCTTATCAGTTGAAAATACAATATTGGATGAGGAAAACATTCTTTGCACAAAAGATACAGATAGTCACACTTCCCAATATTGCACAATATTCCAGCAAGGAATCTGATAAATACTACCTATAGAAAAACAAACTATGAACAATAAATATAACGCATAATGAACAATGTGCTTTGCAAGTGAACTGAATGTCTTTGGTGAGGACTTGAACAGTATAATCAGCTGTGGCACAGGGGTCACAGATGGACCGGGACGATCCCAGTCATGCCTTGGCAAAGACTCTAATAAGAGCACAGGTGAAGAGCAGCAGGTGCCATCTGAGTCCAGCTCATCAAGATCTCACCGCAGACAGAGCCAGCATTTCTCATGCTATCTTTATGTTGATATGTATCATGTGCTTTTTCTCTTTCTCTGTGCTCAGTTAGCAGATGCAAGTGGAAATGTAAGTATCACACATCTAGGATCATAAATAATACTAACACTACATATTGCAGTCTCATAAAGCTACTAGAAAACAAATTTACATTTTCAGCACATCACTGTATTGCAGTCTTGTGTACTCTCGTGATTTCCATTATTCGCTTCTGATTCGTTTTCCTCTACGCAAGAAACATTTGTTGGTTTATAACTGCCCCAAATCTTTTATCTTTTATGATTGATGTGTCATTCTCAGGAAACGGTGTTCACATGTTGTTTTATATATAAATAAAGGGTTACTCCACCCCAAAATGAATATTTTGTCATTAATCGCTTACCTCCATGTCCTTCCAAACCCGTGAAAGCTTTGTTCGTCTTCGAAACACAATTTAAGATATTTTGGATGAAAACCGGGAGGTCCCATGATTGACTGAATAACTAAGTAACGAAATTAGTTACTTTTTCAGGGAGTAACGCAAAATTGTAATGCACTACTTTTAAAAGTAACTTTCCCCAACACTGGTCTTGACAGTGGTATTTACCTGGCAGTCAATGGGACAGTCAAAATCCTCCCAGTTTTCATCCAAAATATCTTAAATTGTGTTCTGAAGACGAACGAAGGATTTAGGGGTTTGGAACGACATGGGGGTAAGTGATTAATGACAAAGTTTTCATTTTTTGGGGTGAAGTAACCCTTTCAATAGGATGCAGAACCTACTGATCTTCATATTATAAAATTAAATTCATAGTGTAATCGGATTTCATCAAAACCTGATTTAAATCTATGAGATTACTCTACTACATTGAAATAGTCCAGCACTGATTAAATTTAAATGAATTATTACTATATAAGTGGAGTTATTCTCTTAATATCATATGTTACATTGAAATATTCTTAATGCCTTTGTTTTGGAAGCACAACCTTCAATATGAAACATCTTAACTCACACTCCTAATGTAAATGCAAAGTAATCATAAACTAACACTTAAACATTCATAAGAGCATGACATTCTTTTGTTTGCAGTGGGGTGTTGTCATAGTTGGCCCCTGAACAGTCGGAGAGATGGCGCGCTAGTGCAGGCTAGAGTTGGTGAAGGCAAGGCTGCTATTGCTAGAAGTGCCACCCCGCTCCAAAAACACTGGCAAGACTCCCAGAGATAACAACTTCTGTCCTGGTCTTTCTCATTCTTCATCTCTGTCTCTTCCCAGCAGTGGGGCTGTAGCTGTGATCCGGAGCGGCCCCTGCCACTGCTTCTCTGAGTGCTGTCAGAAACCGTCTCTCGCCACTGCTGGATACTTAACGCATCTTGTAGTCGTGAGCGATAGCGGCCTCACAGAGCTGACCTTTAAAATCCAGCTCAAAGGTAAAGTCCAAATCACGCTGGATAGATAAACAAAAAGCAGAGATGTGAAATCGCATTATAATTATAATATATATATATATATATATATATATATATATATATGTATATAGGAAAATTGCATTGAATTATACAGTATCATTAAAAAGTTTAAGGGAATGTTTTTTTTTTCGAAAGAAGGTAATACTTTTATTCTGCGAGGATGCATTTAAAAGACTTTTATAACATTACAACAAAATTCTATTTCGAAATTCTATTCTTTTAAACTGCTAAAAAATTCAGCTTGAGACATGACAAATAAATTTTTTAAATGGTAATAATATTTATAAAATAAATAAATAATATACACACACACACACACACACACACACAAATATATATATATATATATATATATATATATATATACATATAGACCCAAAAACTTTTGAATGGCACTGTATATTTATATATACATATATATACATATATATATATATATATATATATATATATATATATATATATATATATATATATATATATATATATATATATATATATATATATATATTTACAAACATGGAAACATGTTTTTGGCTATACTTGTATTAACCAATGACTGTTTCTAAAGTAATAAATTAAATTAAATCAAATAATAAACTTTTGAATGGCAGTGTATATTTTAAAAATAAGGAAAACATTTTTTAGCTATACTTACATTAACCAACCGACTAGTTTTAAAATAATAAAATAAAATAAAATAAAATAAAATAAAATAAAATAAAATAAAATAAAATAAAATAAAATAAAAATAATAAACTTTTAAATGGCAGTTTATATATATTCTTAAAAATATGGAAAACATGTTTTTGGCTATAGTTATAGGAACCAATTGACAATTTTTAAAACAATATAACCAACCCGCTATTTTTAAAATAATAAAATAAAATAAAATGAAATGAAATAAAATAAAATAAAATAAACTTTTGCGCGGCAGTGTATATACATTTTAAAAATATGGAAAACATGTTTTTTGGCCATACTTATATGAACCAACTGACTATTTTTAAAATAATAAAATAAAATAAACTTTTGCATGACAGTGTATATATATTTCACAAATACAGAAAACATGTTATTGGCTATACTTATATTATATATACTTATATATTTTCGAAATATGGAAAATATGTTTTTGGCTTTATTTAAAAAAAAAAACTTTTGAATGGCAGTATATATTATGATATGGCAGTATATATATTTTTATATATATAAAATATGGAAAACATGTTTTCATGCTTATATTAATTGACTATTTTTTAAAATAAAATAAAATTAAATAGGGTTGTGAAAGCATAATATTATTAATTAGGTGGTTTCTTACTGCATTCTTCTCATTTGGCTTCATGCTGACCGTGCCGACTATCTCCTCTCCTCTTTTCACAGTCAAATATTCTTCCAGATAAAACACTGTCTGCTTCCAGTGTGTGTATGGGGCGTCTGGTGCTATGGCAGAGTAAACAGAAGAGAAAATATATACAATAAAATATTAAACACATAACACACACTGTTACATGGCTATCTGAAACACCTGATTCTGATGGTCAGTTGCAGGATTTGGAGGTCAAATATAATGCCCTCTACTGATCACTCCATGCCTTCTTTCTCCTTAGCTTATATATAATTTAAACTTAAATATCCAGATCTATATTTCATGTCCAAGTATATAATTATTTCATAAGCAGCCGTGCAGTAAGAAGGATAAACTACAGTGTGCAGTGTATGATCAGTATTACAAAATATCAGAATCTTTATCATCCTGTCTGTTTATTTTGCAAATAGACATAACGCTATACAACATAACAAAATACAACAGTGAATCTTATACTAATGCTGACAAATTCACTTCACAAATTCAGATTTTCAAGCTTTCCCAGACATAAACCTCTGTAAGCCTGTATTTATTTCAAGACCGCTGACAAATAAGATGCAAACGTTATGTGTGTGTGCAGTAAGGACTATTAAGTTTGTGTCTGAGTGTTAGTTTTCTTGCCAAGGAAAGATCACTTGTGCTTCCACCCATGAGGAAACAGTGCTGACTGGCAATACGCCAAACCTCAAAGGTCAATAGAAGTTAACAGAGCCCTCAGATCAATGTGTCTGGGAATCACACAGCACCTTACAACACTGCAATTTTAACATCCATGAATCAGGTGCTCTCGACTATACAATACATCAACAGAAGAAAAAAAAAACAGTAAAAACCACAGCAGTCAGACATAACCAACAGAGGCCGCTACTCGCCATTGTGTTAAACTGAATTTAACTAAACAAGAACAAGAGCACCATCGTCATGTCAGCTTCAAAGTAGGTACATGACAACACATATAAACTCCCTAATATAACCTCATACACAAACTGCGTTTAACATCGCGTTTTATGAATAGAACTAGATCACGTGTGACATAAGTGTTATCCCTGGTGAAAAAACCAGCATATGCTGGTAGGTATGTTTTGATGCTGGGATGCTGGTTAGGTAGGTTTTGATGCTGGTTTAAGCTGGTCTTTTGCTGGTTTATGCTGGTCCTTGACCAGCAACATGACCAGCAAAAACCAGCAAAGGACCAGCTTAAACCAGCTTCAAAACCTACCTAACCAGCATTCCAGCATCAAAACATACCTACCAGCATATGCTGGTTTTTTCACCAGGGATCCTATCTGGCAAACGTCGTGGAACGTAATTAATAGGCCTATTAATGAGCAAACTCAGTAAATGCTTCATGTTAAAGAATTAGTTCACTTCCAGAATAAAAAATTCCTGATAGGAAAACATTCCAGGAGTTTTCTCCATATAGAGGGTTTGCAGTTATGTCACCATTTGGTCAGTTACCCGGATGCGCTGCCATATCGGCGATACTTGGATATGAACAACAACATGGATTGCAGGGTTAATGTACTACGTTGTTCTAATTTATGCTGTCTAAAATGTGGGAAAAACGTGTGGAACCTGCTAAATCATATAGAGAAGGACTTAGTAAGCAGGAAAGGGTGCAGTATTTTGACAAACTAAAGTTGATAGGTGAAAAAGATATGTACAAGCAGTATTTTTTTAAGATATTACTCTAATATTTAACCTACCTGACCGGAAGTGATAAGAACAAACACAAATGTTGTCAAGATAATTGCCCTGGAAATCCTAGTTCAGTTTGGCCAGCTACAAACGCATTTTGTTCCTCATCTTTTTTGCACTTTTCTCCTTAATTTGTTAAAACTTTTGTAAGCCTGTAGTACTTTAAAGGTTTTTACTGGTCTGACCGATTAGTATAGCCCAAAACATGACAATAATTGACTATTTTCAGTAGTAATAATCAGCAAAATATACGAGTTTTATTCGGTTCCATGGCATTGTGTATGATCAGTCCTGCCAATATGGCAAATTGTTGGCGCGTTGTGAAAATACTCTATAGTGAACTTTAACGGGGATCAAGGTCCAAATAGTAGTTTCAATGCAGCTTCAAAAAGCTCTACACGATCCCAGCCAAGGAATAAGGGTCTTATTTAGTTCAACAATTGGTCATTTTCTTAAAAACAAAAAACAAAGCATAACCACAAATGCTTGTCTTGCACTAGCTCTGCAATGCGCATGCACGTCTTCACGCATTGCGTAATCACGTTGGAAAAGTCACATGCAGTTGGTTCTTTGTCTTTGTACTTTGGTTCAAAAAGGTAAGGAAGGTGAAAATTCCATTTCATTTTCTCCTCCAACCTCAAAACTGTCCAACATCATTGTTTTACCTTTTTTTGTAAAGGGCTTTCTTTGCATTGTCGCTTTATAAACACTGGGTCGGTGCTTCCGCCTACATCACACTTGCGTGATTACGTAATTACGCGTGAAGTGGAGCTAGTGCAAGATGAGCATTTGTGGTTAAAGAGTATATAAATTACTTTTTTTGACAGATTGTTTCGCCAGATAAGACACTTATTCCTCGGCTGGGATCGTGTAGAGCCCTTTGAAGCTGCGCTGAAACTGCAATTTGGACCTTCAACCCGTTAGTCTCCATTAAAGTCCACTATATGGAGAAAAATCCTGGAATGTTTTCCTCAAAAACCTTTATTTCTTTTTGACTGAAGAAAGAAAGACAAGAACCTCTTGGATGACATGGGGGTGAGTAAATTATCAGGAAATTATTATTCTAGAAGTAAGCCAATTTTTTAAGTATAGACTCCAGTTTTACATGTGAGGTAGTTTATGTGCTTTTTATGTAGCTGGTTTTCATTTTAGAAATCTTTTTACCTTATTCTTGGCGGCTGTTTTGGTTGAATGTAATGTCTTTGGAAGTCCTATGTCAAATCTGAGCCACTAGAGGGCAGACATCGACCACAAAGTACACATTCACATACACCACTGTGCCCCATGATGCAGAACATAGAGGTTTTAAAACAGGACACCTGTAGAGAAGCCAGTCTTTTTATGACACTTGGTGAATTCGATATTGAAGTAGGTGACCAGAGCGTGGACATAATCATTCCTCTGGATCTGCAGACAGAAGGAGGAGGTGAAGGATAGTTCCTCTGGCTTCACTGTATAAATATCCACTTCCTGAGAAAAGATTGATAAAAAGAAAAGTTGCTATTTCATGGTCTAAGGAATTTAATGACATTCTCAGTTGGGTTTCCTTTAAAGGAATAGTTTAGCCAACAATGAAAAATTGCTGAAAATGTACTGACCCTAAGGTCATCCAAGTTATATCCAAGAGGCATTTTAACTTTAAACCATTGCTTCTAGCCAAAATAAATGTGAATTTTCCTCCAGTGGAAAAGTCCATCCCCTGTTGCCCTCTCACATCAACATCCACTGATATGTTTGTTTAGAACTATTCTGGACTGTTTTCGCTTACAAACAGTGGTTATCTGTGCCTATTTCTCTTCTGATTCAGACAAGAGGTCTTTATCACTGGATTTTAGCTGGAAACAATGGTTTGAAGTGAAAAACATAAAATAAACACAGCTTATTACTTTACAGAAGGCTAATTGATGGACTGAAGTCATGTGGATTAATTGTTGATTGTTTTTATCAGCTGTTTGGAATCTCTTTCTGACAGCACCCATTCACTGCAGTAATCCAAAATTTCTCCAAATCTGTTCCAATTGTGAATCAAACTCATTTACATCTTGGATGGCTTGAGGGTAGGTACATTTTCAGCAAAGTTTCTTTCTTTTTTTCTGAAATGTCATACTGTACTGCTAGCATTTCAGTAATCATGTTAGGATGTTATTACTGCTCTTGGATCAGTACGTTCAGACAGCTGTTTCAGACTCCATCATTTCCCGACAGTAAACTGAGCCCTGCCTCCACCACTGATATATTTACCTGAACAACAACAGGAAACTGTTATTTAAGTTTAAAACCTTTTTCTCTTTCTCTGTGGTTGTATATTCCTCTCACTTCCATTAGACATCAAGTCTCCCATTTATAAACGTGTCCGATCTACTTTCGATTAAATTATAAAGATGAAAGTTTGAAATGGGGCATTAATCACTATATCAAACAAACCAATAGTGTGTGTGTGTGTGTCACACTTCTATTCACCACTTAATTTAAGTGCTTTCATCCATTATGTCCCAGCTCTGCTTCATTTGGCAGATCTAATCTTTAAAATAAGTTACTTTATAGAGACTTTAAAGAAAGTCTGGAGTAGAATAGGCCGAAATATCAAGATATAATTTCCTCTAAGGTCAGTTCAGGACATCAGTAGAAAAAGGAACAGCTTCAAATGGTATATGGCCAATGAAATGGCACTTAAAAATGCATAAATGTCATCCAATTAGATTTGAAATTTCTCTTATTTTAAGGAAAGACAGCAAAAGTGTGTATATAGTAATATAAAAGTAATATATATTATTAAATAAATAATAATTTAGTCTTTAAATAAACCATTAATATCTTTTATAAAAGAAACATAACATTTGTAAATTAATATAATCTTTTTCATTGATTCCATATGTTATAATGTAGTGAAAAATTAATTAATCAGATTTTTTTATATTGGTGCATCCTTTTTTGCTGGTAATTGCTAGTAGTTTTGAGACAAGGCTAGCATTATTTGATTGTACATTTTGGTTTGATATTATGTTGATATTAAAACTGCATGATGTAAACTCACAGTTGCGAGAAATTAAAAAAATGTTGGATGAAAACTCGCAATTTAGATTTTTTTTCATGCAATTGCAAGTTTGTATATTGCAATTCTGACTTTTTTTCGCGATTGCGAAAAACTCTGAATTTTAAAGTCGTAATTCTGAGTCATAAATTCTGAGACATAAAGTCAAAGTCACAATGCTGACTTTTTTTTCTAAAAATTGCATGATATAAACTCATTGCAAGAGATAAAGTAACAATTCCGAGATAACTTGCAAATCAGATTTTTTCTCACAATTGCGAGTTTATTTCTTGCCATTTTGTTTTTTTTTTCCTCATAATTGTGAGATATAAACTCGCAATTTTGAGAAATAAAGTCGCCATTCTGAAAAAATAAATGCAGAATTGCAAGATATAAACTCACAATTGAGAGATATGAACTTTTTTGTATCTTTTTTGTATCTCGCAATTCTGACTTTTTTTCTTGAAATTGCAAGTTTATTTCTCGCAATTCTGAGAGATATTGCAAGCTATAGACTTGCAATTGCGAGTTATAAAGTCCAGTTTTGAGGGAAAAGGTATAAAGATATTGATAATGCAAGATATAAACTCACAATTCTGATTTTTTTTCTCAGAACTGCAAGTTTATATCTTTCAATTCTGACTTAATAACTCGCAATTGCGTGTTAAAAAGTCACAACTGTAACATATAATCTCGCAATTCTGAGAAAAAAGTCAGAATCGTGGGTATATATCTTGCATAACTCGCAACTGCTTGTTCGCATCACGCAATTCTAACCTAATTTTTCAGAATCGCGAATTTGTATCTCACGATTCTGACTTTATAATTTGCAATTAAGAGTGTATATCTCACAATTCTGAGAAAAAAAAGTCATAATTGCAAGATGGAAACTTGCAATTGCTAGAAGAAAAGTCCGAATTGTAAGATTAAAAAGTTGCCGTTACCTTTTTTGATGTTTTATTCAGTGGCAGAAACAGGCTTCCATAAATTGTTTTCCAGCTCTGATTTACACAAAAGTTTTAAATTGGATTAGTTGTGACAGAGCTACTAAATTCATATCTGTAAACGCTGAAATGCCTTTTGTTTCAAATATATTTCTTTCATATTATCCTTGAGCAGTTAAAATGAGAGGTTAGCAGATGCATTTCACAGTCCATCTGTGGAGCCATAAACTTTCCAGGCTTGATGAATCCGATTCAACCAATAATCATCTCATCAGCACCTTCTCCTTTGGTTTATAATGAAATGAAATTGCATTTCAACGGATCATTATGTAACTGTCACACTGAGTGATACAGCTAATGATCAGTTACATACTAATGCTGCTGTATTCTCTGTGGATCTCACTTGATCTTCTCGTCTACCGCACACGTGGTGTGAAACACGAGCATATGTGATTTCTGTGAAGTGTAATGGCTGACCTTGATCAGGCAGGCGTTGGATACCACTTGTTTGGAGTCCACGATGTCCACCAGTGGCTCTTTCATTGCTACGTTCCTGATGCAGGTCATGTCAAAACCATAAACGTTCTCCCACCCTGCTCAAACAGAATGTTTTTCACATAGGATTTTAAACTAAAAGATACGCTAAAAACGTACGATTGTACGAAACATGGCTATATTTGGATAGATGAAACCCCCTTGAAGAATATGAGATGTTTGTGTGTCCATGTTTTGGACTCACAGTGAATCTTGAAGTCCTTGTACTGTCTGTCTTCAATGGCCACCACATATAGAGCAGCCCTGTCTGGAAACATCAGACCTCCAGGTTTCTAAAGATGAAGAACACAGAGTGTTTGTTCATTCTGTTGGAACACTGGCTGTATATACAGTACACAAGTGCTTTCTGTACTATCAAACACACACATAAACACTGACCAGCCATTTATCCCTGGCGTAGATGACCGTGTTGAGCATGGACTCATAAAAAAGGCAATAACCCATCCACTCTGAGATGATAATATCCACCTGGTCTACCGGTAGCTCCGTCTCTTCCACTTTCCCTTTAAAGATGGTTATAACTGGAACACAGACAAATAAGGCCACAGAGACACTTGACAGATCCTTTCTACTCTTTGAATTTTTAAGGCCAGTTAAAAGATGTGGGTCAAACCGTGCGTGCATGCGAGAGAGACTCCAGCTAAGATTGCAGCATCAGCTTTTGTTGAACTCTCAAGAAAGGATACCGCAGTGGTCTAATGCCTGATTGAAAATGGAGCATCATGTTATAGTCATGACTTGTTCTAACTAATAGAAAGAGCCTTAAACTATTGGCAATGTGCTGTTTGCTTGCTAACCAAAGGCTAACTGAAAACATGAACGGGAAATGTTTAATTTGACCTTTGACATGTTTTCACGACTTTGAGTAATCACACTGAAATTTTTTTTTCCCTCTTGGGCCATTCTACAGAATTGGTGCAAACTTCTGTCCCACAACCAAGAAACACATCTAAAAAGCATTTAAGTATTCAAATCTCAGATGTTTATTAAGATCCTTATATTATCTATTGAAACCAACAATAATATTTAAAATATTAGTAACCCTAATAAATATAAAATCATCATTTATTGGGTACTTTTAATTGGGAGGTGGCAGTCCTGAACCCTAACCCCTAAATTTCAACTTATGAAAATGATCTTGAACTAATTTTTGTATTTTTTTCCATAGTTGTTTTTATAAGTATCTGTTTGATTCTTTTAACAAGTGAAGTTTAAAAAATATATATTCTATATTTTCTTTGTAAATTATGAAATTTTATGTAAAAAATGTGTCCTGCATTTTTCATGTCACTACTGAAACAGTGTATGTTTTAGTCTAGTGGTCGATACTGATTTTAACTAAACCCATAAGTTTATGATCAGGAAATATTCCTGTTTACCCCTCTCTCATAGCTATAAGGTGTGAGTACATCATCATTTTGAGGTAAATGTGTTCAAAAGTCTGAAAAAATCTGTGTGTAACTTTAAGTTTAACGTCAGCACACTTTTTTGGGAGTTATTCCTTAACATTTAGTTTTTATATGTATACCACTGTTCAGAACTGTGCTAGCTAACCAACCATGTGCTGATTAGCATCTTCAAAAGTATCTAAAATTGTCAGTACCAAAACATTTGGTGGAGTTTCTGTAGTGACATCTTTGTTTTTTAGGTGTTATCCCATAGAACTGTCACTACGAAACATGTCATCATTGTTTCAGTAGTGACAAAAAGTAACAAAATCTTCATATTTGGGGGAAATAAACAAAATTTTAGTACAGTTATGCAATTTTTTTTTGTATTTTAGTATGTTTAGTGTTTTAGTATCTGAGTTAATATTCTGTAATGTGATGTGGTCACTACCAAAGCTTCACTGACACTACCGAGAATGTGGTCACTGAAACATGGGATGTTTTGTCAAAAATCAGTATGATCAACTTTTTGCCTTTTACAAAGAAAAAACGGATTTAAAAATCAACAAATCTCATCAATTACACTTGAAATATTGTTAAAAATGTAATTGTTATGGATTTACCTCTGAAAAAAATGGTAATAAAAGAGCAAACAAATATATATTTACAATCTAGATGCAAGTAAAATCTTAATAGATCAATATAACCCTTCTTATTACTGTGTTTCAGTAGTGACAAATTTGGGGAGAGGACAAAAATTTCAAAACTTTCTGAAAATACAATATGAAAATTAACTGCACAATTACTAGAAATGTGTACCTTGGATATTATACAATTTGCATACATTTTTTTTCAAGACGTTTCCAACTCTGACTTTAGACCAATTCAATTAAATCATTTTTTAAAAAAGTAAAGTAACATTTAAGAAGTTTATCATGCATATATACTGTATTTTTGTATTTTGTCTTGTTTTCCAGTAAACCATTAATATATCCAGTAATATATTTTGTTTTGGGGTTAGGAAGGGTTTTTATTTGTTTTTTGAAGGATATTAATATTTTTATTCAGCAAGTATGTTTTAAATGGGTCACAAGTGACAGCAAAAACTTTTAGATTAAAAATATTAAGCAGTACAACAATTTTCAATATTGATTAATATGAAGATAAGAGTTTTTTGATCAACAGATCAGTGCATTAGAATGATTTAATGTGACACTAAGGACTGGAGTAATGGCTGCTGAAAACTAGAGGAACAAATTACATTTTGAAATATATTAAAATTGACGACTGTAATATTTCACATAGTGTTGTTTTATTGTATTTTTGCCATGGTAAGCATGAAAGAAAAAGACAATAGTGATGACCCCAAACTTTTGAATGGAAGTGTATTTTTACTGGAAAAGAAGACAAAAATACTGATTAACATGCCATTTATAAAGCATAGTGAATTTACAATTTAAATTCTCTCTTAATATTCTGATACTGCAGAGGTTTTAAATTATGTATATTTAGGGGGCTGAATGGAAGAATGCTCGACAGCCACTCTTTATCCTGTCGATGTCTCATCCTATTTGTCATTCTGTTTTTCTCACACACCCACACAAGCAAGCCAACTACACAGCAACACACACTCATGCAATATCTACACACATCAAATCTGCTTACCACTGTCCAGATGATTGGCCTTGATGATTTTCTCGGAGTATTCTGATATGCTTGAGCATTCAATCTGAGGGGGGAAAAAAACAGAGCAATATGAGGATTTAAACTTTCTAGTTGGTTAATTCTGTTAGATCTTCTCTAGCCTTATAAGACTGAAATTGATTAATCTGATTTGAATCCCCGATGAATAAAAATAAAAAATCGTACAGACTCCGAACTTTTGAACAATAACGTATCTTGTTTTTGATCTGTTACACAGACGTTGTCCTTCCCCTTACAGTCTCTCAACACTGAGGCCTTCTGATTCTTGCAACCTACAGTCCTGCCCATTAGACATGTTCCTCTGATCAGCCTCCAGCCACCCAAAGAGCCCTATTTAGTATTCACAAACAGTCCAGATTCCTGTCCCGTTGTCAGACAGAAATATACGTAAACGAGCACACAGAGTAACGGGTCTGTCAGTGGCCCGAGGCTAAAGGGAAGAGGAGAGATTAAGTAGGAAGCCGTCAGCTGTATAAGTGAGAGGCTGATTCCAGACAGCACAGAATCCTCTGCCTCGTGACGTCCCTTGTGTTTTCCCAGCCATCGTTAGTGTCCATAGCCATCGCCGTCAACTCAAGTGTAGCACATGGAGTCAGTCAGCATCGCTTCAACGGACAAATAATCGGAGCCGTCGCTTTCTCCTACATGGCAGGCCCACCTGTTTCTGGAAAAGTTTCACGTACTGCAGTGGGTCAGCATTGAGTTTTAAAGTAATCAGAGAAGCCCTTAACACAGTCAGCACATTTCCATTTGCAGAAGAAAAGTGCTTGATGTATATGATCAAGGCGAGAGGAAAGTGCCTGGGTCTGAGATGCGGTAAACAGAGATCAAGGGCAGAACTTTGCAAACAAGGCAACTTTAAATATGATGATTTTATCTCATTTTTTCAATCACAGTTTGAGTTATCTGATGGAAATATCAATTTTAGTAATTCAGCAGCTGCTAGCATGCTTTATATGTTCATTCAGAAATTTTTTGCTAAGCACAAATGCACTTTTCCTGGTTCAATACTGTACGTTTTCACATAAAATCACAGTAATGCACTTTCAATGTAAGACTATGACTCTGCATCAGGGTAAATGTTAAAATACTGTAGATACTGTTTCGAAAACAGCTTAAGATGGCAGAATTATGTTAACATGCTCAAAATGATTTTTTTGATGTTCACTTTATTTAAACAATTCATTATGATTCAACACTATTGTATCAGGTTTCTCATTCAAGCATATTTCATGTTAAACTTACTGTGTCTCAAGTTCTCATGTTCTCATAAGTTTGTCAATATTCTCATGACAATTTTATGAAAATAAATTAAGCAAGTTTTGAATGGTGTGTGTACAAAGTGGCTGTTATATACGAAAAATATATGCTGGTAACACAAAACCAGGAGTTCATCCATCTAAAACAGCAATTAAAAACTGCTAAACAATTGCTAAACATTGCATTTCAAAATACCATGCATTTTTATACAGACGAGTAATAAAAGCACAAAATTGTAAGTCTTATACACATCTTGTGTTTTACAATAATGTAATTTTTTTTTTTTTTTTTGCAAAGCAATGAGTCAAAATTAATTTGTGATTAATTTGCAACCGTTATATGTGCATGTTACATATGAAAGCAATAATTATCTAGTTTTAAGCCTCACTGACATCCATAAAGTCAAGAGCTATAGTGGGTCTTGAATATTTTATATTTACATGTATGAATTTGGCACTGTTATCCGAAGCAGGTTATATTGCATTTTATAGCATACATTTTATCAGTTTATAAACTGAACCCATGATTTTGGCTTTCCTAACATCATACTCAATTTTTACATAAGTCATACAAAATGTAATATTAATTCTAAATAAAATTTTTTAAAACATAACATAACTACTCAGTTTAAAAGTATTTTTATAAAATAAACATATTTAAATAATATAAATTGTTAATTAACATGGTATTTATTAGTAGGACTTAAAATACACTATTTCCCATACTTTTGGGTTAAAGAAAATGTCCGTAATCAATGGATAATGTCCTGGCAGAAAATTACCAGTACATTTTACTTTTTCTACAGATGTTGTTTTTATAATGTATTATTATTCTAAAGAGCTATAAACATGTGCTTTTTGTCTAACATACTGTAAACTGGACAAAAAAAATCCTGAAGACTTACAATAAAGAACAAACAAGAACCATATATTCACCTAACTTTTCAGTGCTATAAGATATTTCCTGTGAAATGTGCGAGACTTCAAATTCATTAGCCACTGATAAATAACAAGAATAACTACACAGTAAACTGTTAAACTATTTCCGCTATTTTTTTTACATTGCATGTTTTTGATTATGATAAAGAATTACTGAAGGATTAGTTCACTTCCAGAATAAAAATTTTCTGATAATTTACTCACCCCATATCTTGTCATCCAAGATATTCATGTCTTTTAGTCAAAAAGAAATTAAGGTTTTTGAGGAGAACATTTCAGGTTCTTTCTCTGGACTTCAGTGGTATCCAACGGGTTGAAGGTCCTAATTGCAGCTTCAAAGGGCTCTACATGATCCCAGCTGAGGAATAAGGGTATTATGTAGTGAAACAATGGGTTATTTTCTAAAAAAAAAAAAAAAGTATATACTTCTTATCCACAAATGCTCATAAAATGCACTAGTTCTGACTTCACGCATTACGTAATCAGACTGGAAAGGTCACGCACGGTTAGTTCTTCGTCTGTGTACTCTGGTTTAAAAAGTTAGGGTAGAGTGAAAAGCTCCATCTCAATTTCTCCTCCATCTTCAAAATCGTCTGACATTTTTGTTTTACCTTTTTTTGTAAATGGCCTTTCCAACGTGACTATGTAATGCGCAAAGTCGAGCTAATGCAAGACGAGCATTTGTGGTTAAAAAGTATTGTTTCACTACATAAGATTCCTCGTCTTATTCCTCGTCTGGAATTGTGTAGAGCCCTTTAAACCTGCATTGAAGCTGCAATTTAAACCTTTAACCTGTTGGCTCCCATTGAAGTCCCCTATATGGAGAAAAATCCTGGAATGTCTTCCTTACAAACCTTAATTTCCTTTCACCTGAAGAAAGAAAGGCCAGAGTACTGTGGTAGAACATTTTGCACTGGCAAACATCACTCACATTTTCCTCAGAGAATGTAATTGCTTATATTCTACTGTACATTGCAATTTCAAGCAAGTGGTATTTTTGAGTTTGTGATGAGAACTGTAACACAGACACTGAGGAGAGTTTTCGCTCTCTGGCATTTAAATATGATGGAGCCATTCAGAGATTGTTCATTATCACGGTGCAACTGGATAAGAGCAGCGAGGTGCAAATCATATCAGCTCAATTACAGCAGAGACCACGGCTCAGACAGACACCCGCACGCGGCTCGGCTTCCCGAGGTAGTTCGCTCTCTTCTGAAAACCGAGAAAAGCTCTCAGAACATTCTGTCCCAAGAGGTTTCCAGGACACATAAAATCAAGAGTTTCTCTCTCTCTACGTACTCTAACTTGGCTTAACAAGCTTTGGCTTTAGTTCTCAAAGCGAAAGTGCAAAACAAGCACCACATGGTTAATGTGGCCTTTCTGACCTTTACTGCTTTTTCCACTGTCTCTTTCTCAGATTTATCCGAAGAGCCAATTACCACAGCCTCACAATGTAGTGTGTTAGAGCCTGATATATCAGCACGGCCAATAAAGGCTGCCCGCTAAGAACCTTCACTAACCACTGGGGAGGAATGCATTGAGAGGGAGAGTTCTGAATGGACAGGAAGTGAGAAAGAGAAATGGAATGAAATCGGGGGAATTGCAAGACAGAAAAACAGAAGGGGCCCCTTATAAAAAAGTACTATGATGGTGTTATGGTATAGTGCTGGTATGATAGTCCGATTACATGCATGTATAAATATATACTGTACGTATACCAAAATAAACTATTTATACTATTGATTTTACTGTAAATCTCCTTGAAGTAATGTAAAAATTAACTTTAATGGAGTATTATGCCAGCAAAAGTAAATGTAAAAATGAGAAAATTAGCATGCAAAATTAATTATCTAATATTGGCTGATATATAATGAGCGAATGAATATATAATGAATAATTAATGAGTTACAATGTGTATCTATCCACCTTTTTCTTCAATGCAGATGTAAGCCTATGGGCAAGACTTCCGGTTCATTAGCCGCTATAGGAAATGACGAGAAGAATAACAACATGCAGTAAACGCTAAAACCGTTTGCATTACAAACCAGTGTGTTCATAATTAAGATAATACATTAAAATAATTAAAAGTAAGACACACCAATTTGCAATATCAAGCAGCAAAACAAGCAGTTTTGTACAGCTAAAAATAGCTGGAAGCAGATGAGACCGGAAGTTAGACCCATAACATTTACAAATGGCTGCGTCCGCTCTTACGGAAGAAATACAAAAACGTGTATATAAAAAGACTAGAATAACATATATGTTGTTATGGCCTTTAACCAGGTGATTTTCTTTTTTTGAACTGCTTTGAACTTATATTTAGTATCCTTATGAAATAAGTAGGTGGTAATATGTCATCATATTTCCCTACAAAAGAGGATTATTCGTTTGCACCTTCAAAAGCTCTTGGTGCGACTGCCACACATGATGCTATTTTGAGCTGTGCGAATCGTTCCAGCAGGGTAGGAGGCTACAGGCTCATGCGGTTTTAGGCATAAGGAGGGCCGCCCTCTTACCCCATACACGTGCTTGGCTCCGGCCTTGGCAGCAAACATGGAGAGGATGCCAGTACCACTCCCCACGTCCAGCACGATCTTGTCCTTGAAGATGTGTTTGTTATGGTACATGGAGTTTCTGTATGTCAACGTTCTCACTTCATCCTTTAGCATTTCCTGTACATTAACACACAGATATGCAAACACATGGTCACACTTTATTTTAAGGTTCAATTCTCACTATTAACTTTTCCTAAATAAGCTCCTAATTTGCTGTTTATTAAAGGGATAGTTCACTCAAAAATGAAAATTCTGTCATTAACTACTCATTCTCATCTCGTTCCAAACCTGTAAGAACTTTGTTGATCTTTGGAACATAAATGAAGGTATTTTTGATGAAATCCAAGAGCTTTCTGACCCTGCATAGACAGTAACACAACTACCGCTCAGTTGCGTTGCTGTCTTGCTTTTGTAAAGGGTATATAAAATATTGAAACGCACCCAATGAATTATTTAGTCTTTACCCTTAAGCAAAAATGTACCAAGGTATTATTTTTTTGGACACAGACATATCTTGGTATATCTTATGTATTACTCAGTTTTAAAACACAGCCAACAAACTATAATAATAGGAGTTTTAAAGATGTTTAAAGCCTTGATTTTTTTTTATTTGATACACAGAACTTTAAATTATCAACATAACCAGTAAATATGTTCTTACTAGGACATAGTATTAGGAGATATAGATTGGCAACTGATATTTATATGTATTTTATGTAGTCTGCTATACTGTTTTAAAATTCACATTACAAGACTTGTATCTTACTTTCTAGCTGTATTACATTAATATACCTTTAATTTTAGCAATATATGCCTAATAAATAATAATAAAAAACTATGAATATTTAAAAAATACTATAAAGGTACTATAAAACATTTTATCTGAATGATCTACATCTGTGTTTTTTGTTTTTTTTTGTTTAGTGAAAGCTGTTCATGAGTCCCTTGTTTGTCCTGAACAGTTAAACTGCCCGCTTTTCTTCGGAAAAGTCTTTCAGATCCCACAAATTCTTTGGTTTTTCAGCGTTTTTGTGTATTTGAACCCTTTCCAGCAATGACTGTATGATTTTGAGGTCCATCTTTTTACACTGAGGACAACTGAGGGGCTCATATGCAACTATTACAGAAGGTTCAAACGCTCACTGATGCTCCAGAAGTAAACCCAATGCATTAACTTTTTGAATTTGAAGATCAGGATAAATTTTCACTTATATTGTCTTCTGGAAAACATGTAAGTAAGATCTGTAGCTTCTGAAGGGCAGTACTAAATGAAAAAATAAAAATGAAATTCAGGCAAAATAAGAAAAATGTACACATCTTCGTTCTGTTCAAAAGTTTTCACCCTCCAGCTCTTAATGTGTCATTTTTCCTTCTGAAGCATCAGTGAGTCTTTGAAAAGATGGATCTCAAAATCATACAGTCAATGCTGGAAAGGGTTCAGTTACACAAAATGCTGAAAAACCACAGAATTTGTGGGACCTGAAAGATTTTTCTGAAGAACAGCAGGCAGTTTAACTGTTCAGGACAAACAAGGGATTCTTGAACAACTATCACTATAAAAAAAAAAAGCTGTGGATCATTCAGGTAACAAAACAGTATTAAAAATTAAGTGTATGTAAACTTTTGAACAGGTTCATTTTTATAAATTCAGCTATTATTTTCTCTTGTGGATTATATGTAAATGTATTTTATCTGAGATATATCTTATTCAGGTCAGTACTAAATAAAAAATATCATGCATATTGTATAATCTCTCTTATTTTGGTAAAATAATTAACATTTTGCAGATTCTGCAAGGTATATGTAAACTTTTGACTTTGTCAGCCTATACTGGGTATATATGGAATGTGATAATTAAATCTAATCAATAAAACCAACAATTTAGACATTATAGGTGTGTTAAAAAATACCTATACTAACAAAGCAACATGATATTGTCTTGGTTTTTTGGTCAAGATTCTTATTTTGTAATACTTTGGAGTACTACTACATGGTACTTTAATAAGATATTCATTCACAGCTGTGGATATTATTAGCAATACTGTACAAACCAAAAACAAGATTCTACTACACGGATCTCTTACAACCTGTGCGAACATGAAAAACTCACTGTCACCTCTACAGCATGTCTGCTCCCATCTATGCTGCTTTTTGGATGCACTCCTCTGTCACACTGAGATGAGGGAAGGGAAAAAGATCTGACCTATATACTAAAAATGAGTCTGAACAAAATTAATCTTGCAGGTCTCGCCTGAACCTCCTGTTCTCCGCGCTCTCTCATCCTATAATTCAATGACACCCCCCACCCCGTCTCTCTCCTGCTCCATTTCTCTGCATACTCTGCATTATACATAACACCCGGGATAAATCAACATGACTGATGTCGATTACCACGAGTACTTATATCCTACATCACATGTATCAGCATCGCTGTTAAATGCAAGCATCTGCTGCTCTGATGTGCTCGTACCTCATGAATGCCGAAGTGAGCGTACGAATCAAAATAGTAATCCCTTGAGGTCATTTCGTCGGGGTTGAGGAACTTGGCCATTTTTCCTCTGCCTGGGCAGCTGGGTAAGCTGGCTGAGTGAGGGGTGTGAGGCGCGTGGGATGGGTGTGTGGGACGCTGGGCATGATGGACTGATGACACTGGTTTGGGCAGAGGAGATGGCTGGACCGACTGGGATGGGGCGGCACTCAGGGGCTGTTGCTAAAAGGGAGGAAAAGAGAAGTTCAACAGATGAATCTAATAAAGAAATGCTAATTTATTCACCGCAAAATAAACAAAAAAGAAGATGTTGGTATGATAATGTGAAAGAATAATGACAACAATACAGTAGCACCCAAAAAAAAAATTGTTTATGTGTAAACCATCCTTAAAATGTAAACATTGAACTAAGAAATATGTACGGTTATAATGCAAAATAAATACATAAATTAATAAAAAAAATAATATATATATATATATATATATATATATATTTAATAGTTTAAATTAAATTATTATGAAAACCTGTTTCCACCATGGAATAAAAAAATAAAGAAAATTATTACATTTTACCTCACAATTTAGACTTTTTTCCTTGTAATTAGATTCTTAATAATAAGATTTTATATCTCACAAGACTGTATTTTTGTACTTGTTATTTATTTATTTATTTTTTACATTTTTTATTTCATGGTAGAAACAAAACAAAAATGTGTAATGCAAACTTTGCGAGAAAAAAGAAATAATTTTTAATATATCTCGTAATTCTGACTATTTTTCTCAGAATTTCAAGTTCATATTAAGTTCATATGAAACTAAGAAAAGGTCTAACATGCTTTTTTTCATATGCTATTTCGTTTGACGTGTTTCTGATGCAATAACATTCAATAACAAGTGTTCGAATGCTTATCAGAGTGACTGTATTATATAAATGTAAGGTGTTTATAGATTATTTGGGTAACAATTTGCAATAAGGTTCATTAGTTAACATTAGTTAACTACATTAACGGACTAAGAATTAAGAACACTTCTACAGTACTTATTAATCTTAGTTCACAAGTTGTGTTTGTTAACATATAGTTAATGCTCTGTGAATTAACATGAACAAACAATGGATGACTGTATTTTTTTAATTAATATTAACAAAGATGAATATATAGTGTAATAAATGTATTGTTCATCGTTCGTTAATGTTAGTTAATAGAAATAACTTATGTTAACAAACGACACCTTATTGTAAAGTGTTACCATTGTTTGTTATATTACGGTATATATTTTTGTTGTTTTGTTATATTACAGTATATATTTTTGTTGTATTGTCATTTTAGTATTATTTTATTTTATTTTATTTTATTTTATTTTGTTTTGAAACATGACCTGGAGTGTTGTTAATGATATCACCCTTCAAAAAGCACACTGAACAGTCTCACTATATTCAGTGCTCTTTAAAAACTGTCCTCTAGCATTTGTCTCTTACAATTCTCAGATCTGGCAGAGGCAGTTTGTGCCCTATGAGCAAAGGGAGCACAGGACAGTTAGACTGGCGTGGAAACGACTTAAGACAAGCATTGCATATGGTGAGCCTCTCGGACTCTGATTAGCACATCTACATCCTGCAGAGAAGCTTGGCTCTTCCTCTACCTCGCAGAGAAAATACTAATGAACTGTTGTCGCACATTACAGACAACAAACGGGTATGAAACTGTCATTAGAGCCACTGAAAGCTTTGACATGCATAAAATATTTGCTATGTTTCATATATAATAAAATAATACATTTTATAATACTTTCTCTTTTCTTTTTCTTTAAAAAGGGTCCTGGAGTTGGTTTCAAAACCCCTAATAATTTTTTGTCATATTGAAGCACAAAATTTAATCTTTGGCCCTAATATCTAATATATCTCATATTGCAATATTGTGATAGTGAAGATATGTGTCCCTTTTTTTGTATTTGCATAAGCGTACCTATATTTGCTTGTGGGTGTGTATGTGTGTGTGCAGCCTCTCGGCTCAGGGGATTTAAAATAATGAGTGTCAGCAGAGGGGAAGAGCAGCTGTATCAAGAGGCATAAAGGTGTTCGGATTGCATCTATTAGAATGATAGGAGGGGGAACACATGTCCTTGCCCCTTCCAGTCAGCTAACAAATCTCATTCGTATTCTATTTTTAACCTCAACAAATGGTACATTTCGGCAACACTCCACCTTTCAACCATGCTCTTGAGAACTATAATAGTTTTTTCGTGGCATATCTAGATTGATGTGTGAGAGGAAAAATAGCTGCTCTTGGGAACCTTCACAAATAGAACTGCCAGCATTTTTCTAGTGTTAGTTTATGACAGGAAACACCTTAAGAGTTGTTTTGCATTGCATAATGCATATCTAAATCATTAATGTGTTCAGAACAGCTCTTATGAATTTTGCAGATTTATGGGCAGCCCTCTCTTGCTTTGGCTGGGCATTGTGTAATAAAGCTCCAACTGCCAGTGTGCATTTCAGAGCTAAGTGGTGGTTTCTCAAGCAAGAACCACAACTGTAAGCTCCTGACCTTGCAGAGCACAACAGCTCCTTTTTTGAAAGGGTATAAAAGCTTTCAAACAATTGCATGCAATTGTATATCCATTGGAGAACATTTAGATGCAGTTATTCTGTCAACTAGGAAATTCTGTGTCAACTCAACCAGAGGTTCTTGGCTACAACGAAATGCATAAATGCAAGGCAAAATATTAAAACAGACAGACTAACAGCCCTAGTGCAAAGCAGTCTTCAGTGTACCTGCTATTTTGGGAGAGGTTTCAGAGGTCAGGCAGCATCCATCAAAGGGTTTTAAAGATCCCTCGACATTATACGGTGACCTACTGCTGCACTGAACTTTGAGGAACTTATAAAAAAAAGCTTCCCTTTCTTCATCCTGTAATGAACATGGATTAGATTTCATGCTCAATACATTCCAGCTTGCTAATCCCTCATTGAGGATTGCATAAAGTTCAAGGCCACTAATGAAACTGGAATTCATCAAAGTGTTTTGCACAGTGGCAGCGCTGGATTGCAACCTCACTAACCTTTCCGTCCCATGATTGTTTCCACTCCTTGGTAGTCCTGAGAGTCCTGATGACTCAGATATTTAGCTTTCTGCCCTACTATAAACAGACTTCACTGGCCTTCACTGCCCTCCACTAAAACTCTGGCCTCAAGCTGATATGGGACACTCAGGTGTGGGCACAAGGCCAATTCCGATTTTAAGATTTTAAGATGTCTTCCTCTATACGACAATGCAAAGTGATTCCAAAGTTATCACATAGTGCTTGTGATCTCAGAAACAAGGTTTTAAGTCAATAATACAAGTGCAGTTATGTAAATGCTTTATATTTAAGCATGTGGCTATCTTTAACTTCCACTGGGGTGGGACCTTTTAAAAAGGTGCACTTTTATAAATGTGCATATTGATATCTTATAAATATATTTTAGTACCTAAAACCAGCCTAAACTGGGGTGCGTTTCCCAAAACAATTATAGTTGCAAGTTCAGGTCATTACCAACAGAGTTCAATGGAACTCGTGACCATAGTTAGCCAATGATGCTTTTGGAAAAAACACCGCTGGTTGGCTCGTCTTAGCTGGTTTTAGCTGGTCTCTCAGCTTGGCTAGGCTGGTCAAGCTGGTTTTAGCTGGTTGTTCCAGCTGGTCTCCCAGCCTGACCAGCTAAGTCCAGCCTGACCAGCTAAGGAAGTGGCCAAAACCCCTCTAAAACCAGCCTGCTGACCAGCTAACACCAGCCAACCAGCTTATGCTGATTTCTGAAGTCAAACTGTCTTAAATAAGGGCATCAATGAGTATTCGACAATAGGATATGTGACCCTGGACCCTGGTCATGAGGGTCAATTTTTTGAAATTTAGATTTATACATCATTTGAGCTGAATAAATGAATATGGTTTGTTAAGATAGGACAATATTTAGCCAAGATACAACTATTTGAAAATCTGGAATCTGAGGGTGCAAAAAAATCTAAATATTGAGAAAAATCACCTTTAAAATTGTCCAAGTGAACTTCTTAGCAATGCATATTACTAATCAAAAAGTACGTTTTGATATATCTATGGTAAGAAATTTACAAAATATCTTCATGGAACATGATCTTCACTTAATATCCTAATGATTTTGCCATAAAAGAAAAATCAATAATTTTTGACCAATACAATGAATTGTTGGATATTTCTACAAATATACCAGTGCTACTTACGACTGATTTTGTGGTCCAGGGTCACATACGTTCAAACAAAGTTTAGCTATATAATCAAGGTAATTTTTAACCAAAAGTTATGTCAGGTTAGTTCAAGTTGCCACATTTACATATCAGTACAAGATCTTGTGCATGTTAATTATTTTTTTTTTTTTTTAATTATTATTGTATTTTCCCCACCTTTTTCATTTGTGCTTTCAAGGTTTATTTATACTAAGTTTACAATATATTTAAAATATTTTAATATTGACTTATATTAAAGACAAGTTTTTCAGGACAATGTCAAATATATATATATATATATATATATATATATTTTTGACATCGTCCTGAAAAACTTAGATATATATATAAATATAAATATAAATATATATATATATATATATATATATATATATATATAGTGAAAATAAGCTCTTTTTCTAAAACAGCTGTTCTCCCCGTCGCAGGTGCAGCACCAAGGACAGCGACCAGACTCCGCAACCCCTAACCCAACGATCACAGAACATTAGCAGCTTTGCTCAAGACACTAATTACGAATCAATCACTAATTAGTCAATTCGCTTACCCTTTATACAAAGTGTCTAATAGACAGTACACTTATTACGGGAGCAGTCCCTCTGGAGCAATAGATCACTCAATAGATTACTCAATTACTCAATAGATTAACCTTTGCAGAATTTGAACCTACAACCTTTTGGTTGATAGCCCAGAATTTTAGCCAGATACGCAGCCTTTAATTACGCAACCAACTTGAAAGTTCGCACAGGAGTGGGTTTACAAACTTGTCATGTATATGTAAATACATTTAACAGCAGCGTTTTTAAATAATATTTCATAACCATAAAAGTTAGCGAACACGTTATTTTCACCAGAACGTTTGTGAAAATAAGCGTAGAACAGAAGGCTCGTACACCTGCTAAGGTAACCATAGCAACAGAACGCGTTTGGACGCTTTTCGTTAGCACCGTTATTGACTAAACACAAATACGGTCTGTTAGCACTTTATTTATTATAGATTTACATGTTATTAAAAATGTTTTCTTAACAAAACAAACAAAACAAAACAAAACAAAAAAAAAAAAAAAAAAAAAAAAAAAGTGAGGCGACCTGTGCTAGGGATTGTTTGCGCGAGAAAAACCTCATCCATTTAAGGCGCGAAAAATAGCTGTAGAAGTTCGTTAAATGCCGTTGACCAACTTAAAAGTTCAGTATATAATTCGTGACATAAACACGTCGAAAACTCAATACCTCGAACGTAGTTGATTTTAAACGCAAACTATGATCTACTAAGGCTTCGTAATTCAAAATAATAACAATATATTTATTTTCTCGTTAAACTTGAACGGTTAACCCACGTCGCTTACCTCAGTGCTCTCCGAATCCGCCATTTTTCTCCTGAGGAGCAAACAGCGGGAGGAGTGTTTAATTCCCATAAGAGCCGATGAGATCTGCTCCGGATCGTGCGATAAATGAATGACAAAAACCTCTTCAGAAGTCTTCAGAAATCCTGCAGCCTTTGCGTAATTACCTCAGCTTCAATTCGAATCACGTTCCAGAAGATAAACGAGCCCTAAAACTTGTTGAAAGCCCTCCTGAATCCATGGTATAAAAGTTACCTACAGCAGCGGTTCCCAAAGGAGCGCATGGCGAACTCTCCATATCGTCGGTAAAATATAATGAAGCTACTTATAAAAAAACGTCCCATTGTTCCATGACTTGAGTAATACGAGATCAGCTGATCAATAAAAGTGTTAATCGTTCATATCTTTTGGGTCTGGAAAAAAAAGTCTCTTTAAGTAACCCTATTGAGATCCCTCTTGCATTATAGCCAGGTATTTTAGTGAGGCAAGAAATATTGCTTTGCCTGCTCTGAAATCGTCGATCACTGATGAGATTCTCTTACGTAGGCTGTGTATAAAAGTGGCTCAAAGACGTTGCTCCACGCTCCAAAATGGATCTTCAAAGATTTATGGTCCCTTTCAGAAAATAGCGAACGTTTAAAGTTCCTCCTATGACATGCTGAAGGATCTTAAAGGACAAACCAGTTGGATTCCTTTAAATGGACCAGCAGGAGCCAATGAGATGTGTGCTCACCTCGCCTCCATCCTCTGACCGGCTGAATGTGATGAGGAGCTGAGCAGGTCCCAGTGCTGCTGCGATACGGAAGCCCCCCCACACACGGTAAACTTCAATTAGTGCACACACACATAAGAATCTACTTAAATTAGCGGAGGAGAAACACATCTGGAGTTGTTCATCAGTTTCTCTCTTTCTTTTGCATTTAAATGTGCAATTAATAATTAATTCATTAATTAATTCATATGAATTTAAAGGTGTTATACATACGATTAGCACTTTAAAAACATTATTAAAATGTTTACAGTCACAGCTAAACAGAGACATGTCGGTCTTCTGAAATGGATGTTTGTTTCTGTAGTTTTATTGTGGGTTGCATGTTGATATAAATATTTATTTAGTAGTTTTTTCATTACTAATTATATAAAGCTGCATTTTATTTATTTATTTATAATTAAAACTATGTACATAATGAAACGATTAAGAATTTTAATAAATGTTATTAATGTTCTTTATTATATATTTATTTTTATTGCTTTCGTTTTATTGTGCACTGCCCAATAAACATTAGTATTTAATTTTTCTTTTAATAATCGATAATTTGTCATTATTAATTATATAAAGTGTTATTTCTATGTTTATGTATGTATGTGTATAATTAAAATTATATATATAATGAAACAATTAGCAATTTTAAAAAAAAAATATTAATACAAATACTTTTATATTTATTTTTTTATTTTATTGTGCACTGCCTTGTTGACATTAGTATTTTATTTCATTTATTTTTTCTTTTAATAATCGATCATTTGTCGTTATTAATTACATAAAGTGTTGTTTATTTATTTTTATTTTAGTCTACAATCACATAAGCTGAAAAGTCATGTCAGTCTTCTAGAAATAGCCATGTTGACATTTAATTTATTATTATTATCATTATTGTTGTTTGTTAATAATTTATATTTTTATTTATTTATTTTGCTCCTTTATCATTATTAAAATGTGTACAATCACATTTTTTTCTTTTGAAATATTTTTCTTATATAAGTGTTTTTATTTTCATTTATTATTATTATTATTTTTATTATTTATTCTTTTTTTTGGCAATGATTCTTTTGTCATTACTAATCATATAAAGCTGCATTTATTTATTTATTTGTTTATTTATTTATTTATAATTAAAATTATATACATAATGAAACGATTAGCAGTTTAGAGAAATATTCATTTTAAAAAATATTTTTATATTTATAATTATTGCTTTTATTTTATTGTGCACTGCCATGTTGACATATTTAATTTTATTTTTTTCTTTTAATAATTGATCATTTTTGTTATTAATTATATAAAGGTTTATTTATTTATAATTGAAACTATATACATAATGAAACAATTAGCAATTTAGAGAAATATTAATAACAAATATTTTAATATTTATTTTATTGTGCACTGCCATGTTGACATTAGTATTTTATTTTCATTAATTATTATTTTTTTCTTTTACTAATCGCTCATTTGTTGTTATTAATTATATAAAGGTTTATTTATTCTAATTACAAAGTTTTGTACATAAAGAAACAATGACTGAATGATTGAAATGTTTACAATCACGTAAGCTGAAAACTCATATCAGTCTTCTAGAAATAGCCATGTTGACATTTCCTTCATTATTATTATTTGTCATTATTAATTGAGGTAATATTATTATTTTTATTTACTTATTTATTTATTTTGCCCCTTTATCAACCCTCTTTATGCTTAAGCAGTGTCCCCATATTTACATTATATCTCTCATATTCTTTTTTAACACCGTAGTATATCTTCTAAACCTGCTTGGCTCCGCTTTGAATCTTGTTGCCCATGATGTTTAATGGAGCTCATGGTTCAAAGAGCTAATGACAGCAGGGTGGAAGTAACATCCACTCTCTCTTTGTACTGCGCTGAAGAGCTGCTGTTAGCTGTGATGTTCTATGAATTACCTCTCTTGGCCTTATCAGATCGCTCTCATCTTACAAAGTGCAGTAATTTAAGATATAGCCCTCTCATCTCCCAGCATAGGTGTGAAAAAAGCAACACAGTGGAACAAACAATAATGGTATTCTCAACAAAAGATCCCTTGTGTTTGACCTTGATGGATGTGGTGGATACGCCATCTTTCAACTGCAGAATATATACAATAATGTCTGTGTCATTGCATTGAATGTATTATGCAACATGATGTTGAATGCTATTTTAAACTGCATTTATAATATTTCAGAGAACTAAATATAGAAATGGAGTGTGGGAAATGAGTGTGGGTTTTCGAGTCTTTAATTATAAAAGTAGAATGATTATTGTAAGTCACTTGAAATAATCTGGCTTTGCTTTTACTTGCATATTAAGATAAGAATTGCAGCAGCCAAGAATTTTGAGAGCCGCATGAGGGAATATTCTGCACTCTTTTGAGAGCTGTGGGAGTTGTGGTGCTAGAACAGGAGCACGGGCTTGTGGGTGTTTCGGGAAGATTAAGCCGAACTGTGCACCAAGTGGGTGGACAGGCGCGGATATGCCAGGTTTTTACGCAATCTCAGAGTTTACACAAAATATATCACGCTGACTGCCACCATCCAGGCTGAAGGAAAATAAGTTTGTGTATAGGTGTAAAGAGGCAGGATGAATTTTGGTTTGTCTACATGAGTTCAAGAGAAGAGGAAGACTATTTGATGCTTTAATGGTAATTCAGAAAGCGTTGGCTGCTAGGTTTTTTGGTCATTTGTGGGGTTTGTGTTGAAGAAAGTCATGCTCCAGGTTCAATGGGTTCATCTCACACTTCTCATGAGCGCCCCCTGGTGTTTAGTAACTCCATTGGCACGTATGGTGCAAACCATAATTTGCTGTTGATAAGTTAACAAGTCGTTAATAAGATATTTCATTATGAATATTGAATGAAAAAAAAATTGTATAATATAATATAATATAATATAATGCAATCATTTAGTTTAAATTATATTAAAATAAATATTTAAATATTAAATATATATAATAAATATATTTAAATATTTAAATAAATATTATATTGTTCTAGGTGTGATTATTAGATATTATTAGTTATTAAGGGAGACAGAAAATTATATTTTTAACAATAACATATTTGATTTCCTATAAACACGAATTCAAATACCAAAATTTATAAATTTTAATATTATGATATGATAAAAATTAAAAATAAAAATTATATTATATTATATTATATTATATTATATTATATTATATTAGGGGTGATTATTAGATATAATTAGTTATTAAGGGAGGAAGAAAATTCTATTTTATAAATTATAATTATTGATTTTTATTTCATGCCAAAAATTATTATATTAATTAAAGATCATGTTCCATGAAGATATTTCGTAAATTTCCTACTATAAATACATCAAAAATTTTTGATTAGTAATATGCATTGCTAAACACTTAATTTGGGACAACTTTAAAGGTGATTTTCACAATATTTTGATTTTTTTGCACCCAGATCCCAAGTTTTCAAATAGTTGCATCTCAGCCAAATATGATCATATTCTAACAAGATTATTTAAACTTATATATTCAGCTTTTGTATGATATATAAATCTCAATTTCATTATATCATTATTTATTATATTATCAATGGAGGTCATTATAGATATTATTAGATACTAAAGGAGAAATACTATTTATTTACAGCAAGATATATGATTCTCTATGAATATACCAAAATAGGCATATCTGTATTTACCAGTGATGTTCGTTTTTATGCATAACCAGCCATGGCACCTGCTAACCCACAATTGAGCCATCAATCTAAGCCCAAGAGAGCTCTTATAATTGGATGATTGGCAGTTGGATATGGCATGTGTGAAAGCTCATTAAGCTTGTTGCATGTGGCCAGTGTGATGAATGTAAGTTTTATAATTTGTTTCCATGGAACTATATTGATGTAAAACACTCGAGACACGAACCCAAAGTGTTTCTATTTAAAGAATGACATCAAGGCTGTACACCAGCTGTAGTAGTTTAGCCAACAGAGTTGGTTCTTTGGGATCACTAATGCATTTGTTCTGACCTTTTAAAAGACCAATGACATTGTCACTATTACCTAAAGTTCTGGTCTGTTTTAAAACCTTTGTTTATTCATCACGTCCAAACCAATGGATCCTCTACAGTGAATGGGTGTCGTCAGAATGACAGTCTAAACAGCTGATAAAACATCACATTAATCCACAAGTAATCCACACAATTCCAGTCCATCAGTTAACATCTTGTGACTTTAAAATCTGTGTGTTTGTAATAAACAAATGCATTATGACATTTTAAACTCTTTTGGGTTGTAAACGCTGCATGATTTGAGCATAATTCTCTCCAGAGAAGACAACTTTTAATTGATGGACTGGAATCATTTGGATTACATGTGGATAACTGTGATGTTTTATCAGCTGTTTGGACTCTCATTCTGACGGCACCCATTCACTGCAGATGATCCATTGGTGAGCACGTGCTAAATTTCATCAAATCCTTTGAAATTCTGGTGAAGAAACAAATTTTTGGATTTAAATAAACACTCTCTGAACTGTTTTTTTTGTTGTTGTTGTTGTTGTTTTTTTAAGCAAGGCAGTGCTGATACAGTAGAACATTCTGTATGTTGACAAATCTAATCCATGCATGGTAAACAAGAACATTTACATACTATATTTTTCACAGTTTCAGCAAGGTTGGTGCAACACTTAGTAATTAAGGAGTGGAAAAAAGTTCTGAGTTGCGTCAGAGTGTTTTGTATCCTCTGTGCTTTTTATTGTTATTATGAATCTGTACTGTATGCAATCGACTGTCGCAAAACCCAAATAACAATTCAGCTTATTAGCAGTGTGGCTTGGTGTTAATAGAGTGAAATGTCAGGTACTTTTGAAGAACCCCCTTTCACAATAGGGGCAAGCTGCTCTTGTTTATCAGTAATTGACTCTTCTGTGCATACTTCTTTTTGAGCTGCTGCAACAGTGTTGCGCTTTCATATTTGCATCCTTTGTGCTTTTATCTTGTGAATATTCGAGTGTTTGAAATGATTTATCAGTTCCTTTGACAAGCAGGAGTGCATACAGTGCCTCACAGAGCAAAAATATATCTTGAAAGCATTTGAGCTGTTGCCTTCAACATAACAAATATATCAGTGTGATCAGAAATTGAACTTTTCCACAAGAAGTGAAGAAGTAAACTCAAAATGCAGTAGCAACTGCACACATCCACTCAGTACAAGAGGATAATTGTCATTCAGAAAGTCTTGGCAGAGTGGATGGCATCCATTCGCCCCATAACCTATGCCCAGCTGCGACTTTGAGAAATATCGTTGTCTCTCTGTCTCGAGCATATATTTAGCGTGGCAGCCCCATTGACACTGACTAATCTGTCCCTGCAGGAAGAGCCAGCTGAATGTGTGTGATGTAAAGGCCATCTAGTCTAGTATTTTTCACCCGTAGACATGTGCTCTGTTCCAAAACTACTGATCTGTCTCCACTGGCGGTGTTTTAAGGCATCATAAATGCATCCCGAATGCGAAGGCCTTGCGAAAGGTGTATATCTTCTAAAGAGCCATTCACAAAGTAAACATTTTTCCGTTCTCCTGCATTACTTTTAAAGCACATATTTTCCCAATTCCACTGCCTGTGTTCTGTGAGACTGATATATTTATTGTAAATGTATTTTTCATGCAATGGCAAAAAGTTTCCACCTTATTCTTCAATGTGGAAGAAAGCCTATGGGCAAGACTTTTGGTTCATTAGCTGCTACCAGTAATCAGTAAAACTGTTTGTACTACAAACCAGTGTGTTCATAATTAAGATAATACATTAAAATAATATTGTAAGAGACACCAATTTGCAAAATCAAGCATTAAAATGAGCTGCTTTGCTAAATATAGCTGGACGTGGATGAGACCAGAAGCCATATCCATAAAATTTACAAATGGCAGAGCCCACATAATTAAATAAATAAATGTATTATTAATTATATTAAAATATAAGTTAATTAAATAAAATTATAATAAATTATTATTATATGAACTTATAAATTAAAGAAGTTCACTTCCAGAACAAAAACTTATTTTTTAATTTGCTCACCCCCTTGTCATCCAAGATGTTCATGTATTTTTTTCTTCAAACGTAAAGAAATTATGTTTCTTGAAAAAAAGATTTCAGGATTTTTCTCCATATAGTGGACTTCAATGGTGCCCGTGAGTTTGAACTTCCAAAATACAGTTTACATGCAGCTTCAAAGGGCTCTAAACGA
Organism: Labeo rohita; assembly: GCF_022985175.1. NCBI lineage: Eukaryota > Metazoa > Chordata > Actinopteri > Cypriniformes > Cyprinidae > Labeo > Labeo rohita. The sequence goes on along the minus strand of NC_066886.1, from coordinate 7,314,420 downwards.
TCCCAGCCACGGAAGAAGGGTCTTATCTAGTGAAACGATTGGTTATTTTCAAAACGAAAATTACAATTTATATATATTTAAACCTCAAATGCTCATCTTGTCTAGCTCTGCGCATCTCGGTTCAATACAGTTAGGGTAGATTGAAAAACTCCCATCTCATTTTCTCCTCTAACTTCTCTAACAAAATCGTCCTACATTGCTGCAGAAGTACCGACCCAGTGTTTACAAAGTGAATGCGCAAGGAGGGTCAAACACCTTTACAAAAAAGGTAAAACAGAAATGTTGGACGATTCCGAAGTTGGAGGAGAAAATCAGATGGGAGTTTTTCAACATACCCTAACTGTATTGAACTGGGATGTGCAGTGTTCACACAGAGATGCTTCTTTTCTGCTTCTTTTTACTTCTGGAGAGTTGCTCTTGTGAGATTTTCTTTAAGATTCAGTAGTCAGGAGTCTGCAGGATGAAGATGTTAGTGCCACTTTGAGTGATTCTGCTGATCTATCTAGTTCGTCTTTGCTACAGATGCAGGGATATTATATAAATGATACTTGTCAAAAATTGCAAGAAAACAGATTTGCTGTCAAAATGGAATGGCATCTTACTTTTAATGCCAAATTTTTTTAATAGCAAAATAATGCCCAGACTTCCTGCAGCAGGAACACTGTTAGTGTTAATGGGGCTTTAGGAAACAGTTGCCTATGTAGGCAATAGACAGCAAGGTAGCTCACTAGGATTTGGAACACAGCCATAGACAAAATGCAAACTCATCGTTTAAAGTGCTATATGGATTTGCATCAATGCACATCCTGCTTTCTCTCTCTCAGTGTGTGTGTGTTTGTGCTGTTTGATGGAAGGAGTCCAGGTGGCATGTTACTCTCAGGTTAATTAGACTGCTGTTGTGTCATGTTTAGCAGTTTGTGAGTGTGTATGCCTGCGTGCATGTTGTGTGAGTGTGTGTGTGTACCCACACTGGAGTGTGTTACCTTGTGGCATTGACATTGTGATGTATCTGACATATTTAGCACTAGGCATCTGGCCCTGGTTAATGGTGTTAGAGAGAGAGGGCTGGGGATTGTGCAAAAAAATCTCTGCAGCTGGTGTTACCCTGCAGTGCTGGTGCTGATTCAAACCGTATATACATGCAGAGAGTGTGCTGGAATATTGGATTTAAAATCAGACCGGAGATTTCATAAGACTAACGAAGAGATGTGATGAATATGGCATTTGGTTATTCTCACTTTCTTTCTCTCCCCCCCATCTGTCTATTTTGGTATGTGACTCTTTTCCTCTCTTTACACTTTGACGGGGTGGGATTCATATTTAATGATCCATGAGAAATGGGCCACTGCAGAGCTAACCTGAGAAAAGAACAGCACTCTCTTCAATAATACAGTCTGCCGTTAGCCTTTTTCAGTCAGGCAGGAAACCTGAGGTAACGCAGCCACAGTAGATCTCTGAATCAAATCTGTTTGACGGCTGTAAGCGTATAGGTGAAAAGAAAAGTCAGGGCTTGCCTTTACCCTAAATGACTTCAGATACAAGGAAATTTTCCAAAACAGCAGTATGTCCAGTGTTGCACATCGTGGTGCGTGACTAAAATAAAAAATGCACTGGGTATATCCAACTTTTTCTTGAACAAAGAAGTACGCCTATGGGTAAGACTTCTGGTTCATACACCATAGGGAAATAACGAAAAGAATAAGAACGTCCTGTAAACTGCAAATTGTTTGCACTACAAATCAGTGTGTTCATAATTAAGATAATACATTTAAAATATTTGGTAAAGCACACTAATTTGCAATATCAAGCAGCAAAACGAGTTACTTTGTACAGCTAAAAATAGCTGGATGCGGATGAGACCGGAAGCCTGATCCATAAAATTTACAAATAGCCGTGCCTGCTCTTATGGGAAGAAAAAGGTGGATAAATTTCGACCACTCATTTCCGCATTGACACGGTTGACAGCTGTTATTGTACAATCATCGTTTTAGACTAACTGTAATACTGTATAATATTTCTGTTTGAACCGAAAGCATAAATATATCTATGGAATGCTGGTTTAATAGCATTTCATTCACTGATGCTCTTCACTCGCCGGCAACCCGCCAAAATAAAAGCATATATATATATATATATGTGTGTGTGTGTAAAGAAAAAAAAGAAATAAAAAAATTTAAATATTACTAATGTATTGTATTTAGCATTGTAAATTATAAAATGCACTGTAAAATAATTGTAAATTTATTTCATATTTATTTTTTATTTTAAAATATAATAGTATTAAAAAACTTTATTTCTTATTTTGTTATTTTATAAAAAAGTGCAATAATACTACTATTATATATATATATATATATATATATATATATATATCAAACCAAAAGGTTTTTTTTTTTTTTTTGCACAACATTATATTTCTGCTAACTAAAGCAATATACAGCTGTAGTTTTTATTCTTTCTATTTCAAGAAGGCATTTGTATGAACTACTGTACAATGGAACCATATTCACAAAATATAATAAATTTCTAGATTAAAACATTTATGTGACCTTGCCTCAAGTCATGTGACTGAGTAATTTGTTCATGTGATTGGCTACGATTATAGTTTGTTTCAATTTCCAGTTTCCTTTAAATTGATTTTATTTTCTTGAACACATGGGATAAAAACACTGCTTTATTCACAAGTTGTTTTGGATTTTTTAGTTCGTTTTACATTTTATGTCACACAAATCACATAGCAGTCTTTACTCTATGATATATTTGATTACTTTGACAAAAATATATGATTTGATTGCTTGTAATTTTTTTTATTTACAATATTACTATTTATATACACTACTTTTCAAAAGTTTGGGGTCAGTATGATTTTCATCATCGATTTCATTTCATCAAACAAATGCTGTTCTTTTAAGAATTCTGAAAAATATTGAGCAGCACATCTGTTTTCAGCACTGATAATAATAAGAAATGTTTATTGAGCACCAAAATCAGCATATTAGAATGATTTCTGAAGGGTCATGTGACACTGAAGGCTGAAGTAATGACTGCTGAATATTCAGTTTTGCATCACAAGAATAAATTGCATTATAAAATATATTAAAACAGAAAATAATTATATGGAATTGCAATAATATTTCACAATATGACTGTTTTTACTGCATTTTAATCAAATTAACTTTTAAAACTCTCCTTGACTCCTCTGAATAGTAGTGAATGTTATGAGAGTTTGGAGGTTTTGCATTTACATCAGAAATGATCTGAGATGAAGTTGAAAAGATCTAAAGTTGAATTTAGCACCATTCTGTAGATGAAACAGAAATCAGGTTGTTTTACGGTTTCGATCAGATACAACCTTTCGCATTTACATAAAAAACACACCACACACATGCCTTTTACATGCCTGTTTCAAATCAGTGCAGCATAGTTTTACCAATGCAGTTGTCATAGTGACCTACTTGTCACTAGGACTCGAAAACTTCCCTAGTGAATGTAATGCCAGCGAGACAATTTTTCACAAAAAGTGTCACATTCTGGCGTCCGCCTACCGAGCCAGCAGATTTCTCCACCGATCCTTAGAGTGCACGGATCAGTTGCTTTACAATCTGTTCATTCTGAGACACTTAATACAACTGCATTTACTGAAGAAAAACCCATCTAGTATTCAAAAGTGCATGACCTCACTGCTTGCGTTTGGAAATGATCCCTAGAGTCATAAATGAATGTTTTCTTGTGTTTTATTCAGAGGGCATAATGGACTTAGCTAACACTGTTCAGTAGCATTTTCTTTGATTTTGGGGAAACGTATCAACATGCTATATCTTGCCTTCAAAAGGGTTTTCGTAACAAAAAAGTTTGATTCTACCAGAGGCAGATCTCACACAGTCATCTTGCAAAATCTGATTGAAGCCGTCAAGCCAAGTTCACACCGAATTTGCAACGCCCCTTTTCTAATTATGATTCTCTTTATAATAAATCGCTTATCTGAGTGTTTTCATTTTAGGCCCAGGATGTGTGGAAATTGATTGGGTTCTGTGTTGAAATAGAGCCAGCTGTTTGTTTTGCAACCTCTATCATCTTTGATCTTCATCTCATTATGGAGAAAATGAGGCGAGGACAGATTAGTCCTGTGTGCTCAGCTCGGTATTCTGAGACAAGAACTTCCATCCTCTGAGTTCATTTGTTCACGCTGGGAAAAATGAAGATGACTCCACAAAGAGGTCTGGAAAATGATATGTGTGGTGCTGTTTAGATATGTGGATACATAAAAGTGAACATTACATTCTAAGTTTAGCTCCTTCTTATCCATTAACGCTAAAACAATAAGTGTAAGATTGAATCTCTTTATTAAGAAAATGCAGCGTGTTGAAATTATAGCTCCAGGGGGCACAACACAACAGCATTAGCCGAGTAAACAAACAGCTCTAGTCTTCAACAGAACCACATAACGTGAAACAAAATGGCTCTCTTTCAATTAAAATTACTTTAGACACTGCAACTGCATAAATACACATTAATAAAAGCCAAATGTTGGTTTTATGAAGCAACTTTCCTGAGCTGAAATGAAAACTAGCAGACTGGAAAAATGTGCTATATTATATTATATTATATTATATTATATTATATTATATTATATTATATTATTTAATGAAATATTCATATTTATTTGTTTCTTGCATTTTTCCTCAGTATGCATGGCTATTTTTGAATGGATGTAAGGCAAGACACTACAGGTGAATAGGGTAAAAAATTAATTGCTTTGCAAACTGATAATTGCAAACATTTGCAAACAAGTGTTTTTTTTTTTTTAAATGTTAGGTTTAAATATGCAAATGAGGCATTATTTAATGAAATGACAATAATTAGTTCATATAATAGTAACTAATTTGCATAAACATTCTTGTTTAATTTTTTTGACATATTAGAGTCAAATGTTTTTACACAGGGAATTTTATCATGCCATAATTCAGACAAAAAAAAACAGACAGAAAACAACATTTTTTTTTATTTTTTTTTTTACAATTTTGGGGGGAATAAAATGTTATTGTAATAACCTTCAGGATATAGACAGGAATAAAAACGTAAAGTTTGGTGTGTGTAAGTGCTACTGAAGTAGAGATTTATGGCTCAGTGAAGAAGAAAAAGCTAATTTTGAGAAAATGGCCTTTAAAAATATGTATTGTAATTGAAATCTATTGACACAAATAGATAAAGTGCTATAAAAGAAACACTTAACAGTGTCTTTTGGATGTTTTCTTTCCACTAGTCTGAAAAAAACACTTTATGAAAAAACAAAAAGCTTAAAATCTCAAACTTGACGGTGCATGAAAAAACAGCGTTTTTGCCTACAGTGTCTCCCCTTAAAAGAGAAATATTATTTTTGGTTTTAGATGGTGTAGTTTTCATATCTACTAGTAGCGGTTGTTGTTATTATTGTGGTTATTATGACTGTTGTGCCTAGCAGTAATCTAACTGTGAGTATATCTCTGGGTAACAGGGATCACTAAAGCTGATTATTGCTGGCTTAATTGTTCCATGAACATATATTGGAAAACTAATTGTCCAAGGTCTAGTCGCATCAATGGGACTGAGTGTGATCTAATTGTGCAATCAATAATTCACTAATGCTATTGCATTCATTACATCACATTAAACTGTCTCTCTTGGGGATTCTTCTAACAAGTTTATGTGGCAGAAGAAGTCGTCCTATTTATTTAAACAGTAGATTTCCATCCAGTACATTAACTCTGAGCATCCAGGGTGGTCCTGAGCACTTCTGATGTTTCTTTATTTTGAGGCAATCCAGTTGTATTGTCAATAATAGTGTAGTGCTTAAGTATTTGTAGTGTAGTTTTTTTTCTCTCTGAATACAAGAATATTTTACAAAGATTTAATTTCTGTAATTAAAAGGATAGTTCACTCAAAAATGAAAATGATCTCATGATTTATTCACCCTCAAGCAATCCTAGGTGTATATGACTTTCTTTTTTCAGGTGAATCCAATCGGAGTTAATGGCAGTTAATGGCAATAATGGCAGTGAATGGCTGTTAGGATTTTGAAGCCCAATAAAGTACATCCATCCATCATAAAAAGTACTCCACACAGCTCCATGGGGTTAGTAAAAGCCTCCTGAAGCAAACTGATGTGTTTTTGTAAGAAAAATATCCATATTTAAAACTTAAAATTGTAATCTCTGGCTTTCACTGACTTTCATATGCGCATTTACAAGAAAGTGGCGTTCCAGTGGATGATGTTGGACGTAGGTGTAGCGTAAGCTCTGGTGAAAATATGCTAGTCTTGCGAGAACCAAGTTTTGTAAACACACCCAAAGTAAGCAAAGCAAAGGAAAACAAGTCTCCTCTTGTTTTATATTGAAAACCTCTGACATTTTTCTTTATAAAGTCCTCATTTTGTACTTTTAATTCATGACCGGCATGGGCGTAAATTTCATTTAACAGTAGGGGGGGACAATAAATATAAAATTTCTCATGAGCAATTTTTGAAGGGGACACAAATAATACAGTCAAATTGTACTTATAAAGATATGTCCCCACAGTGAAAAACTTTGCTTCTATCATTATTATTGTAGCATGGAGACTGCGCCATTATGGTTATTTTCAAAGTTTTTCTCAGGTTCAATGACAAAGCAGATTTTTCTTCAAAACTATTTATTGCATTGTTTGTTATGTTGTTTACAGTCAAGCCATCAACATACAATAAAATTTAAACATGACTGTTATTGTGAAAAAGATATATAAAATAAGTAATGTTTTGTAACAAAATCAGTTATTAAATAATATGGTAATTCAAATTGCTTTACATAAAGAAAGTAAAACTATCATAAAAAATAATCACAACAATAAAAACAAGGACTTAAAAAAAGGTTTAAAATTGTATTTAAAATTAATTAAGACACTTAGAACGGAATAGATATTGATTATACAAAAAAATACAGTGGGGTCAGTTCGGACGTAGCACAGTGCTCATTTAGTAAATGCACAGCTAAACAATATGCTAATTGTGGCCGTTAATGTTAAGTTAACATTATGCCAAGTCGTCACAAATAAAACAATGCATGGGAAACGGCTTTGTCGTGTTAGTTGTAGTGCACTATGCAACAAGCTATTGTAAACAAGCTAACGTTAACTAGATAAGTAATAATTTAATCGCTAATATAGCAGATTCATGGAAAATTACATCGGTAATCAGCATTTTTGCCGCAACTAATTTATGAATGAGTCTGCATCAACTACATTAAAGAGAATCGCTTTATTTGAAGTGAATAAAATACCCTACTTACTCAACATTAATTGAGCCGCAACCACACCCCTGACTTGAACTGGGAAAGCAGTGGGCCAAACCACTGTGAGGATGGGGAGGGGGAACTCAACTGTTTCTAAATGCATTTTTTGCGGGGGGTTTTCTCTACTTACACAATTATTTTAGGTATACATACATATATTTTTCACAATAGAGAGTGTGATTTTTTTTTTTTTTTTTTAATTTTTTTTTTTTGGGCGGAGGGGACATGTCCCCCCCCATCCGAGGGTTGTCCCCCCCGTCCCCCCCGGGATTTACGCCCATGATGACCGGTGTTTTGTTTTGCTCTTTCCTTTGCGTTTGCGCATTCATCACTTTTCACCGGAATGCCACATAGTTAGCGGAAGCTAGGTATTATGGCCTATTAAGTTTTAAATTTTGATATTTTTCTTACAAAAATGCATCGAAGGCCTTTATTAACCCCCTGGATCTGTGTGGAGTACCTTTTATGATGTATGGATGAACTTTATTGGACTACTGAATAATAACACCCATTCACTGCCATTATAAATCTTGGAAGAGCCAGGACATTTTTAAATATAACTCAGATTGGATTTGTCTGAAAGAAGAAAGTCATATACACCTAGGATGGCTTGAGGGTGAGTAAATCATGGGGTAATTTTCATTTTTGGGTGAACCATTCCTTTAATGGTGTTGTATTGTATATGTGAAGTCAAACACGCTCTCAAAACGAATTGCTGCCATTTTACATTTAGCGAATTGGTGGCTAATCGTTTGATCTCATTTATGTTTTTGTATGATCTGTTAACTCCCCATTGACAGCTACTGTAGGTTTTGAACCTTTATGCTTACTTTTTTTCTAAAAAAACTCCTCATTAGGTGACAACACATTATTTAACAGGTTAGTTGTCCCAAAAACTAAACACAAAAAAAGATATTTTGAAGAGGGATAGGAACCAATGTTGGTGGCTATATAGTGGCCCTTAACCAACATGTGCATTTTACATCAATGTATGCTCATTTTAGTAAAAATGCTTACGGCATCCAACCCACCATGCTGCCTTTTACACCTTTTGACATTTACTGCAATTTAGCAGCGGTCAAGTTTGTCCTGAGGCATGTGATGTTTTTTTAAGGTAGTTGTATATTTAGCGCTCACCCGTAACAGCCACACAATCACAAACCATTAGAGTCATAGTGCTTGACAGAAACAATGTAGCATCCAACAGTGTTCAAGGTTCACATCTTTCCATACATATGAAATTAGTTCCCCTCATGTTTACATTTATAGCTGCTCTACCTCTACCATCAGGTTTGTTTTAGACCATTCCATAGTTTCATATTCACAAATGACTCAAACAGAGCCAATATTCTTCAGCGGTGTGACAAGTAGGCAATAATTCAGGGAGCGCAGATGAGCTGCAAATCCATATTTGCCTTGATGGCACAGATGCAGGTAGCCTTACTGGTTGTCAGACATTTCTGATGTTCTCGCCCACATCTTGGCTATGCGAGACAGCACAGTGAACAAGCTGGAGATTGAAGTAAATTGAAGTCTCGTGTTCTTCCAGCTCACTGTCCCATAGTGTAGCTGCACTGAAATGAGACATGATTAATTGTCATACCGGCTACAGGCAGACAAACACCAACTGTCGATGACAGAGATGGATATTTCACAGATTCCACATCCTGAAGACAAAACGTAAACAAGATTTATTGCATGTAAACATTAGATGATCAGTAAACATAGCCAATAGTGTTATGAAGTTGTTGGGGGACATAAATTCTTGAAGTTTTATTGTTTTGTCATCTATTGACCCTGACGTCGTCCTAAACTTGTATTCATTTCTTCTTGTGAAATACAAAAGGCGATATTTTGAAAAATGTTTTAGTGTTTTTTTTTTTTCATTCAATGAAAGTCAATGGGGACTAGAACCCACATTCTTCCAAATATATGTATTTGTGTTCTACAGATAAAAAAAAGAAGGTCATACAAGTTTAGAGGGACATGAGAGTGACATTTTTAGGATGAATTGTTCCTTTATGACTGAATTGTCCCTCTGGTACACATAATGTGGTACCAGCTTTTAGTTTATTTTTAGTTAGACAACTTTTTCCTGTACACATTTCTTTGAAAAGAAACAACTCGTAATGTTCTTTTATTCAACCTGGTTCTGCAGTGTGTTTCCTAGAAGAGAGAAAAAACACAACAGAAAGAAATATTTGTCTATTTATTACTTTTGTACTGCTGTTTCATGGCATCTCTTTCATCACATCCAATCTAAACAGCAGACTCCCAACTAAAACAGATTTCCAGACTACAAAAACAATGAGTAGCATGCCGTTGGCTCCTAAAATCAAATGGTGGTTTAGTTCTCATTTGATTTGGTCATTGTAGAGATCCTGATTGAATATGTGCCATTTAAATGTCACTCTGCTTCCCTTTTGGGGAAAAAAAGGTCAGATTATATATTGATTATGGTTTCAACGTGGTTTCATTTAAAGTTTTAATCTACAAACTATGTTTCCCCTAGAATCGATTTTTAATATTGTTGGGCCACTAAACAATGAATTATTTTTGGTGAAATATAAAAAAGAAATTGTTGAATAATGTATGTTTTCTTAGTGCCCACAAGTATTCTCGTAGCGTCATAAAATTACAGTTGAACCACTGATGTCACATGGACTACTTTAATGATGACCTTACTACCTTTCTGGGCCTTGAATGTGGCATTGCTGCAGGGTCTGAAAGCTCTCGGATTTTATCAAATACATCTAAATTTGTGTTCCAAAGATGAACGAAGGTCTAATAGGTTTGGAATGACAGGAAGGTGAGTAATTAATGACCAAATTTTCATTTTTGGGCGAACTGGCCCTTTAATAAGTGTGATTCAAGCAGCTAAACTCATGAGTGTGGATCTTTTTGAATGGTTCATAAGAGTCATTTGTTTGTGAAACTAATATTTTTTGCTTGTAGGAAACATCCCACTTTATAGAAATTATATCTGAGGCAAAATTAGAGTTAAGACCAGATTTTAAATTTAAAATGTTTTTTTTTTTAGTTGCATTTCAATAATTTTAGTTGCAATCATTTCTTTTAGAAAACACCCCGCTATAAAGAGATGATATTTGACGCAAAATTAGAATTAAGACTAGATGTTAAATTTAAAAGGATTTTTTTCTGTTGTTTTTCAACTATTTTAGTCGCAATATAGTTTCCTTTGCCATATTAATGTAAACGCGGCTGCAGTGGAGGTTAGTTCACCCAAAAATGAAAATTCTGTCATTAATTACTCACCCTCATGTTATTCCAAACCTGTAAGACCTTTTTTCTTCTTTAGAACACAGATTAAGGTATTTTTTATTACATCTGAGAGCTTTCTGATGCGTTGTGGTACTCTTGTGAACGCGCGTTGATTGGCACGGAAGATATTGTTGAATAAAGTCGGTATTTATGTTTTCTTTGCACACAAAAACTATTCTCGTAGCTTCATAAAATTACGTTTGAACCAATGATGCCAAATGGATTATTTTAACAATGTCCTTACTACCTTTCTGGGGCTTGAACGTGTCAGTTGCGTTGCTTCTATGCAGGGTTAGAAAGCTCTTGGATTCATTAAAAATATCTTAATTTGTGTTCCAAAGGTGAACGAAGATCTTACAGATTTAGAATGACATGAGGGTGAGTAATTAAAGGAGAAGTCCACTTCCAGAACAGAAATTTACAGATAATGTGCTCACCCCGTTGTCATCCAAGATGTTCATGTCTTTCTTTCTTCAGTCATATAGAAATTATGTTTTTTGAGGAAAACATTTCAGCATTTTTCTCCATATAGTGGACTTCTATGGTGCCCCGATTTTGAATTTTCAAAATGTAGTTTAAATGCGGCTTCAAACGATCCCAAATGCGGTTGTAAACGATCCCAGCCGAGGAAGAAGGGTCTTATCTAGCTTTATTTTCATTTTAAAAAATACAATTTAAATACTTTTTAAATCTCAAACGCTTGTCTTGTCTTACTCTGCCTGAACTCTGTATATGCTGAGAAATCTCCAATTGTATTTTCTCCCTCAACTTCAAAAATAATTTCAAAATCATGCTACACTGCTGCAGAAGTACCAACCCAGACTTGAAAAGTTGCAAAATGAACATGCAAAGAAGATCAAACACCCTTAACAAAAAAAGTGATATAGGACGATTTTAAAGTTGAGGGAGAACATGAGTTTTTCGACATATCCTAACTGTCATGAACCGGAAAAAAAGAGTTCAGGCAGAGTAAGACATTACTCGTTTGACATTAAAAAGTATATAAATTTGTATTATTTTTATGAAAATAACTGATTGTTTTGCTACATAAGACCCTTCTTCCTCGGCTGATCATTTACAACCCCATCTGGGATCGTTTGAAGCTGCATTTAAACTACATTTTGGAAATTCAAATTCGGGGCACCACAGAAGTCCACTATATCGAGAAAAATGCTGAAATGTTTTCCTCAAAAAATTTCTTCACAACTGAAGGAAGAAGGACACGAATATCTTGGATGACAAGGGGGTGAGTACATTATCTGAAAATGTTTGTTCTGGAAGTGAACTTCTATTTTAATGCCAGAATTTAGATTTTTGGGTGAACTATCCTATTAACAGATCCGGACGTTCCAGTTCCAGGTTCCATTGGTTGTCAAAAACAGAACCGGGAAGAACTGGTTCTCAAATCCCTGTGTGTATTTGTGAGGATAACGTCCAGGGGAGGGGATTGGATCAACGTTGATCTGTAGATTAGAGATTACAGCGGTGCCGTGTGTCTGACAGGAGGCCAGTGCTTGGGTTGACAGCCCTGTTATTAACCAAGTCCAAATGAAGGGCAGATAACTAAGTCTGGCTGAATTGGATCAAAAATGATTAAAGGGATTTGTGTTTTTCCTCAGGGAATTCATGAATCTCGGTTGATCTAATTAAAGCATTTCAAATTGCCATATCATGATCTTCAGATATTAACTTTAGACATCTTCTAGTCCTGTGATAAAAATCAATAGATTTTACAAAATGATCAATAAGAAGTGACCTCCTTTTCTTCTCATGTTTCCCACTGTGCAACAATCAAAGCCTTGTCAAAATATCAGTTACACAACTGAATGTTTTGAACAAGACTGCACTAGCTTTTTTTTATGAATCTGCGAATGTTTTCTCCCCCCACTGTCCTCTGGGCTTGAACTGGATTAACACCCCTGGGTGATTGTGTGAGTTAAGATGCGCATGATTTCTCAGCCATTTGTGATTTATTGCTGCGCCATTATCCGTGGAGTGGCATTATGGAGCGCTTCCTGATGGTTGAAGCCTTTGAACTTCAGCTCGAGGCAGGAGGAGTCCTATCTGGAGCGTGCTGATAAAACCCTCGATCGACTCGGCAAATCTGACAGTGCTGTCAAACACTCTCTGGGACTCCGCCATCACCTAGCTAGCAAGGACACCTGGAACTAAAAGGCTAAGAATACCACCTGAAACGGCTAAAAATAAGTCCATCTGATGGCTAATATTTCTTGTCCTTGTGACATTTTAAGGGCTGCAGAGTCTCACTCGAAGAGAAGCGAGTTGCATTTGGCACGGTGTGTGTAAAACGAGTGGAGAGGAAAACGGCTGTGGAAAACATTTTAATGTTTTACAGAAATGTTCTCTGATGCCATTTGTCTATCAGGGTCACCTAAAAAGTTTTTCAGTCTTTTAAAAGCCTATTTAAAAAGACATAGTTCACTTAATTTAAAGGAGAAGTCCACTTCCAGAACAAAAATTTACAGATGATGTACTCACCCTCTTGTCATCCAAGATGTTCATGTCTTTCTTTCTTCAGTCGTAAAGAAATTATGTTTTTTGAGGAAAACAGGAAAGGATTTTTCTCCATATAATGGACTGATATGGTGCCCCGATTTTGAACTTCCAAAATGCAGTTTAAATGCGGCTTCAAACGATCCCAAATGAGGTTGTAAACATTGAAAAGTATATAAATTGTACTATTTTTATGAAAATCACTGATCGTTCCTCTAGATAAGACCCTTCTTCCTCAGCTGGGATTGTTTACAACCGCATTTGGGATCGTTTGAAGCCGCATTTAAACTGCATTTTGGAAGTTCAAACTCAGTCCACTGTATGGAGAAAAATGCTAAAATGTTTTCCTTAAAAAACATCATTTCTTTACGACTGAAGAAAGAAAGACATGAACATCTTGGACTTCTCCTTTAATCACTTTCATATCGCTATATATTATGTCACTATATAATAATATACTTCACATAATATATAATTTATTAAGATTTTCTTATAGAATTTTGATGTTATTTTCAGCAGGGTTATTATATTCAACTAAAGCTAAAATTAAAACCATTAAAAATGCATTTTTGTAAATTTAAAAAAAAAAAAAAATAAATAAATATTTACATTTTTTTTATTTCGCTATTTGCCAAGGCAACATTTCGTATTTAATAGTAATTTAATTTAACTTGATAACTAATAGTAAATCTGAAATTAAAAAGTAATAAATAATTATATAGACATATAGTTAAGGTCAGACGTTTGCAGAATCCACAAAATGTTAATGGTTTTAATAGTAATTTAATTTAACTTGATAACTAAAAGTAAATCTGAAATTAAAAAGTAATAAATAATTATATAGACATACAGTTAAGGTCAGACGTTTGCAGAATCCACAAAATGTTAATGGTTTTACTAAAATAAGAGAGATCATACAAAATGCATGTAATTTTGTATTTAGTTCTGACCTGAATAAGATATTTCACATGAAAGACATATACATGTAGTCCAAAAGAGAAAATAATAGTTGAATTTATAAAAATGACCCTGTTCAAAAGTTTACACACACTTGATTCTTAATAATGTGTTGTTACCTGAATGATAAACTTTTGACACCAAATGTATATAACAGAATAAAATAAAAAATAAATAAAAAATGAAAACAATACACAACAAAAATTAATAAAATTTGAACAAAAATTAAAATGAAAACCCCAAAAAATCTTTATTTGTTTTTATTCAAAATAATAATAAAAATTATAATAATATCTCAGTGGTGCTAAAATAATATTGAGTATCTGCCATATTCCTTGCTTATCCTGACAAAAGATATTTTGTTTTGCATTTACAAAATTCAGTATCAAAATTATTTTTATTTTTCTTATTTTACTGCATCATCATCTTTATCGTTATTATTATCTAAAAGTGATTTGTCGGTTTATTATGTTAACATAACGTTAACTGTGAAAAGTATAAAATTAAGCAGGGTTAAATATTTAAATAGATTGACAGCACTAATTAAGATTATTTGCACATAAATTGGTTCATTAATATGCATCACGCTCTGTTGAACTTTCATAATAATTGACTTCTATTTTCACAGTATCCTTGTTTTTTGTTTTTCAAATGTAATCCAAAAAAAAATGAATGGAGCATGATTGTGGGGAGGCAGGATTCCTATCAGTGAAATAATAAACTGCCAGCTGTGTTTGTTTTTGTCTAGCGAGGGTTTGGATGCTTTACAGAGGCTGAGCAGAATGCAGGCCTTCATCAGACTGTGGATGTCGATGCCATTACTCGCTTCTGCTGCTGCCGCACTCATGCGGTGGGCCATGTATTGTGGTATCACATTTGATCACTTATGTTATCTTGATGTTATGAGGATGTTTGTGCAGATGGGACCTCCTATGCAACTATACAATTCACAGCGGCAGCCTACATCAGCTATAGAAATTGAATTTGACTGCTCATATTCACAGGAAACCAGGAGAGAATTGCATATTTATTTCAAGTTTGATTTTTGTTTCACAGGGTTGTGTTTGCATACACCAACTCCCAAAAATATGAAATGCAATTGCATTTGATAGTATCAAGTGGCGTCTATTTTAGATTTCATGCAAAGTGTTACACAAGAATCCATTTGATGGGGAGTGTCTTGACTCGTGATTATTAATTAAATGACTTTATTTGCTGAAACACAAGTATGGTAAGCAGATAGAAGCCTTACACATCCTTGACCTTGATTCAAATTAAGTTAAAAGTCACTGCAAGAATAGCTAAAAAAAGAATGTTCTAAATGTGATCAGTGTCTGTCTCCCTAAATAATAACGAAACATAAACCCATCATACATCCATTTGCGCCACAAGGCAGGGTGTACCACTTTATTCCTTCATGCAGCATGTGAGAGTGCTGTCGTTTGGTAGAACCAAATGTGTTTATCTGCTTCTAATGGTTGGAATCTCTCTGCATCTCAGTGATGGGAAAGAAAAGCCACAAAGCTGTTTGACTGTCAGTCTATTCTTGCCTCTGGTGATGGTGGTTTGAACATGACAGTTCCCACAACTTTAAAGTGGTTGTTAGTTGCCCTTGGATTTTTTGATTACGAAATTCAAGGATTTTCCTCTTGTGATACCTCCATAATGTGCGGTATAGTGTCACGCACTCACACATCGCTTCTAACTTTTCCTTCACGTTCCTCACTGACTCATCCCAAACTTGTTGGGAGATTTAGACACATCTCCACCCATTTCTTTTTTTTTTGCTAATTAAAAACTTTCCAGCCCTGTGGAGAAAGATTTATGAGCATTCATGTAATGTCTGCATCTTCTCATGAATATTTTTGTGTGTGTGTGTGTGCAAAATTTGCTCTTTTGTAGTTCAGGAGATTTGATGAAGTTCTCATTCACGTTTCTTTTAAAGAGACAGTTCACCCAAAAATGGAAATTCTTTCATTAATTACTCACCCTCATGTTGTTTCAAACCCGTAAGACCTCCGTTCATCTCTGGAACACAAATTAAGATATTTTTGATGAAATCCGAGAGCCTTCGAACCCTGCATAGACAACAATGCAACTAACACGTTTCAATTTCAATAATTACAAAGAATGAACAAGTCACTAATTGAATTAAAAATGAAATTCTGAAGTAAAAATCATTGTACAGTGTTCATTTAGATTATTTAACTAATTTATTTAGTTACCATTCTCTGATATTACAAATCTATGGCAGAATGTGGTTACATGAGCATCTTTGTGTAATGAGTGAGTCACTGAATTATTGAACTGTTTTGTTTAAAAACATTTAAACAAGTAGATGCTTCATTAAAATGTGAGTATTTTGAAATTTGTCTACAAATCTGCTGTGAGCATTATTAATATACAGCGCCTTGCAAAATTTAAAATACTTTTTCCCCACATCAATCTACACTCCATACACCATAATGACAAAGCAAAGAACAGCCTTTTAATATCTTTGCAAATGTATTAAAAAGAAAATGCCTAAATCATTACATTGCATAAGTATTCATACCCTTGTCTGGGACAGTTAACATTTAGTTCAGAAGCATTCATGTTTCTTATAGATGTTACTACACTTTAAGTGCAGTTAACCTGTGGCAAATTCAGTCGAATTGGTATGATTTGGAAAGGCACACATGTCTTAATAAAGGGTCTAACAGCTGAAAATGCACATCAGAACAAAAACCAAACTCTGAGGTCAAAAAAACGCCTGTAGGCGTTCAAAGATCCGCTGAGTTGTGTATACTGAAGGTATTCAATATTTTACACATTTCCTCCCACCATGTTTAGATGTGCAAATGAGGTGTCACTACACAATGCTATTTTCTGATTGTACAATTGAAAAATAGCTTTGCTTTTCACAGTACTGCAATAGTACTGTGCCATTTCCAGAATTACTTACTGTCTTGAGAGCAGTGGACCTTGTGTAACTCTCCTCCCAGCAAAATGGAGCCACTCACTGTATTTGACAGGGCCCGTAATGAGTTCCCTGGGAGACGGGGCTACATATCAGACCGGCCTCATTAACACCTCATCATGCAGATGGGCATAGAAGCTCCATTCCTGTTCTCTTGCTGTCTGGAGGACATCTGCTGGAAGCTGCTCGAGGGCCAGACAGGTGGCATTCCGGGCCCCCGTGACATTTTGTTCGCTGACATGTCATTTTGATGATGACACATCATTTCACTCGATCCCTCAGCTCCACGCTTGAAAAATACAGTCCTCGGAAAACACTCTCTTTGCTTAGCCTTTTCCAGTCTGAGAAACATATAGTCATTACCGTGAGGACAGAGAGAGTGTTGTCTGGTGGTTCCAGTGTGGTCTGCTGAGCTGCTGCCTGTAGCTCTGTTATTCTCTAGTTTATTAGAGAGGGTGTTCAGAGCGTTGGCTACTGCACAAAAGCAAGTTTTCTTCTCATATGTCTTTTACTTTTCAGCATATTTTTTTCTGCTTTTTCTGTATAACCTTTGGGATTGTAGGATTGCAAGTATTGCAGGCTCTTGTATAATAAATTGCTTGTGATGTCCTCATTTGAGAGCTACTTTGAATAAAAGTGTCTATTGAAAGACTAAACATACAGTACATTCAGTAGACACTTTTATCCAGAAGTCTTGACACCAAAATACCTTATTTATTTTCTTAATATACATTTGTGATCTTACTGTGCACAATTCATCAGTAAAAAATTGAACTGTAATTGTTCATAAGAATGTGCCTAATAATAACTTGTCCGTTAATAAAACTTTTTTGGTTGATGCCAACTTCTTTAACAATAGGTAATATATTAGGTATCATATACACTACCAGTCAAAAGTTTTTTAATGTTTTATTTAAAGAAGTCTCTTCTGCTCATCAAGCCTGCATTTATTTGATCCAAAGTACAGCAAAAACAGTACAATTTTGAAATATTTTTACTATTTAAAATTAAAAATTCTATTTAAATATATTTGAAAATGTAATTTATTTCTGTGATCAGAGCTACATTTTCAGCATCATTACTCCTGTCTTCAGTGTCACATGATCCCTCAGAAATCATTTGTGTGTGTTTTTAAAGAAATGAATACTTTTACTGTTCAAAGATGCATTAAACTGATCAAAAGTGGCATTAAAGACTTCTAATAAAGTTTTCTGATTAATCAAATCAATAATGTACTTTTGAACTTTCTGAACTCTGAAGAACTCTATTCTTCAAAGAATCCTGAAAAAAGTTTTCATTTAGAAAATATGATGTTTCATGAGCACCAAATCAGCATATTAAATGATTTCTGAAAACCATGTTACACTAAAGACAGAAATGAATATTTATTAAAATGGAAAACAATTTTAAATTGTAATAATATTTCAGAATATTATGTTTTTTTATTTTAAAAAAATACTGTTTCTGATCAAATAAATGCAGTGTTAGTAAGTATAACAGTTATTTCAAAGTCCCACAATACATTATTCTCTTATTGAATATCCATTTGATAAATCAGATTATGGAAACAAAAACCTTGCAAACAACATTTCATTTTAACTTTAAAGGATGATTCTAGGTCTACAATAAAACTATTCATAATTCCAGAGTTTAAAGTGTATACTCTTAGAACTAAAGGTACTTCACGATGCCATAGAAGAACCTTTAACATCTGAAGAACCTTTCTGTTTCACAAAAGGTTCTTTCTGGTGAAAGAAGGTTCTTCAGATTATAAAAAGGTAAGAAAGAACCTTTGACTGAATGGTTCTTTGTGGAAGCAAAAATGATTTTCTATAGCATCGCTGTGAAGAACCTTTTAAAGCACCTTTACTTTTAAGAGTGAGTGTAGCAAATAAGAAGAATATAAATAAATTAGCTATAAAGGCATGCAAAATGAGTTTAATTTGAGCATCAGACAAGCAGTGATTTTCTTCGGTTTGTTTTGCTAGTTTGGAAAGGCTGACTTTGTGCTCTGTTGTTACTTATGCAAATTCAAGCTTTATTATTTCTTTTAATGACTCTCATAAGATCAGATTGTTTTGCTCTTTGTTTTTTAAAGAGGCAAATGAGAACTCCAGACACATTTGACCAAATCAGATCCAGTAATTGCATACACACTTGGCAACAGCTTAAAATGCTTAATGAAAGGTCATCGTTCACAAAGAGACACGATCTGGCTCTAAAACTAGAAATATCTAAAAATCTCTCAGCGTGTGTGTGTAGTGTAATGAAAGAACTTATGTCTTTCTCTGACAATAACGATCTTGGTCTTATTCAGGAGAGAGTGCCTTTTAATACTCATTTCTGTAGGGATGGGGAAATTTAATTTCCACTCTGCCCCTCAGTCATTTCCACATCTTTTCAATTTTTTATTATTCTAATTAAAAGCTGAACTCCAATCTGAATTTAAACAAGTTAAATATAGAGACTGGCTATTATGAGATACTATGCACAGAAGAATGTCTGAATGCATCTGTTTAAAAACTACAGAGCTTGAGTAAATGCTTTATTTTATCTGAAAAGTCTCAATGCATTAGTGGATTTTATTTTGTCAGGATGTGCAATCATGTGGAACTGAATTTTATTTCATTTTGATCTCCTTCTATAAGCCGCTTTATTAATCTTGTTAATGAAAAGCAGTCAAATTAACCTCTTATTCATCACTTTCCAGTTCTCCTCCCACTCTTTATCTCCCATTCCACAGTGATGAACGTTAAAACTGTCATAAGCCTTATTGCTTCTAGTATAAATCAATTTTCATCCGATATTATTCCCCACCTTATTTTGACAGGCTTTTAGCCATGACACCAGTGTCTGCACTATCAAATTGCTTTAAATTTTGAGGCAAAGTGCAAGCACAGAATTAACACTGCTGTCTGAACCAATCTCACGGTTTATATCAACCACTCATATTTCATTTTCATATTTTCATTTCATATCTCATTTAGGGGGCACAGTTGAGAACCTCTAACATTTGCAGCTCTCAAGTATTCTGCAAATGTATTGTGTTTTGTCAGACCAATGTCAGCTTGGTTGCAAAATAAAGATGAGTGCAGGATCTAAACACAGCAACTTGTGTTTATTAAACAAAAAGAACTCCTGAACAGAACAACCAAACTTACATGCAATGAGAACTGAAAAAGAACAGAAAAAAACAGCTAATCTTCTACTGTACAGATTATACTAAAGCCTTCCTTTCCATTAATATCTCTATCTTACAGCAACATTTGAAGGTTCAAAGTAGGACCACAAGCCCACCGCAGTCCAAGCATTACCCTCTGGTGACGGACAGAACATTTTCCCTGAGTCTCAAAGCCCTGATGTTTCAGCCTACATAATCAGTAGGGCTCCACCTGTTCTTAGACAAATGAGCTGACAAACCTTTTGCCGTCCTCTTTTTCCAAAATAACTTAAGGGAAACTAAAAAGTAGGGGAAAAGAAAAGCAGAGGAAAAGAGAACAACCTCTGCAGTTGGGCTAAATATAGAAGGACCTAAATGTGACACATGCTGCTGCTGCTGGAGCACTGTATGGAGATGAGGCTGAGGTTAGGATTCGCTGCTACTGCCAACTTCCTGTTCCTATATTAAACTGGGCAGAGAACAAAGAAGAGAGCTATAAGCGGTCATACTTGATACAGACTTATCTACTGTAAGAGGACAACAGTATTTTAAGCTCAAAAACTGCAATAATGCAGCACTGATGCACCATACAGTGCATCCTTAGTCCTGTACAGTCAAGGTCAAAAGTTTACAGACTTTGCAAAATGTTAATTATTTTACCAAAATAAGAGGGATCATACTAAATCCATGTTTTTTTTAAATTTAGTACTGACCTGAATAGGTTATTTCACATAAAAGAGGTTTACAAATAGTTTACAAGAGAAAATAGATCATTTATAGGTCATTTATAAAAATGACCCTTTTCATACACTTGATTCTTTATACTGTTTTGTTACCTGAATGATCCACAGCTGTGTTTTTCTTTGTTTAGTGATAGTTGTTCATGAGTCCCTTGTTTTTCCTGAACAGTTAAACCGCCTGCTGTTCTTCAGAAAAATCCTTTAGGTCCCACAAATTCTTTGGTTTTTCAGCATTTTTGTGTATTTGAACCCTTTCCAGCAATGACTGTATGATTTTAAGATCAATCTTTATACACTGAGGACAATTGAGGGACTCATGTGCATTTTGAGCTGGGGGGTGTTAACTTTTGAACAGAATGAAGATTTGTACTTTTTTTTGTTGTTTTGGCCAAATATCATATTTTTTCATTTAGTACTGCCCTTCAGAAGCTACATAAGATTCATACATGTTTCCCAGAAGACAAAATAAGTTACATTTACCCTGATCTTCACATTCAAAAAGTTTTCACCCCCCTTAATGCATCATCTTTCCTTCTGGAGCATCAGTGAGCATTTGAAACTTCTGTAATAGTTGCATATGAGTCTCTCAGTTGTCCTCAGTATGAAAAGATGGATCTCAAAATCATACAGTCAGGGTTCAAATACACAAAAATGATGAAAAACCAAAGAATTTGTGGGACCTGAAGGATTTTTCTGAAGAACAGCGGGCAGTTTATCTGTTCAGGACAAACAAAAAAAAAAAAAAAACACAGCTGTAGATCATTCAGGTAACAACACAGTATTATGAATTAAGCATAAGTCAACTTTTGAACAGGTTCATTTTTAAAAAAAAAACTATTATCTCTTCTAGACTATATGTGAACATCTTTTATGTGAAATATCTTATTCAGGTCAGTACTAAATGAAAAAAAATAACATGTATTTTATATGATCTCTCTTATTTTGGTAAAATAATTTACATTTTGCAGATTCTACAAGGTGTATGTAAACTTTTGACCTCAGCTGTAAGTCTAACTTGCCTTGTCAGTGAACCTGAATTAAAAGGATCAAAAGTGTTTAGCTTCTCTGCTCTCAGAAAAGTCAATTGAAAACACTTGTGTCTTCAAGCAAACTCTGATAATCTTCCCTCAGTAGTGAAATTGCATCAAATGTGTTTGTTTTAGAAAGAGCAAGTTGTGTTTGGATTAAATGTGTTGTATGTCTTGGCAAATCATCTCAGTAGCACTACTCACTCAGTGTCTTTTCTTTCGACCTGTGTGGTCTGAGATCTAGGTTGGGCTTCCTGTTTTTACATTGTGTCAGTCTGGCAAACATTAGATGTTGCAGTATCAAACTCCAGTGAATACTGTAATGTTCTACCAATGCTGTCATTTAAAAGGACATTTTAGTGTAAGCCTTTTCTTCGCTACGGAGTCAGAAAATCTATCCGTGCATTTAAAAAGTGGTCTCTTGGAGCTAAGGTTACGCATCAAATGTTTCTAATGCATTTCTAGTTTCCTGTCCACGCAAATCCTGAAATCTTGTAGAAGTGCTTCTTTGGCTTTGCCTTTTACGACATGTAATTAAACCTGGTGCATCTTTAATTAGAAGTGATTTGTTTCTTTAAGGGGTGCTTGCATGTGTACATGCAGCTAGACAAATAAATCAAGAGGCTGCCAGTCACTAATTTACCCTTATTCTTTGATCATATACAAATCTTAATCTAGTTTAAGCAAAAGCCTGATGCCTTTTTTCCATAGCAGTCCACAAAGGGCTCCCTTACACCAAAACCAAAAAGGGCTATATAACCTAGAGCTATTTATATTCAAAACATTTAGATTCAATCATAGTTTACCACTAAGTTGGGGTTTGGTATCCAACCGTATGTCAGTAACCTGTCAGGATGATGACAAGATTCTACCACCTCTATCAACTGAGTCAAGATTGCAATCATTATTTTGAAGTATGCTGGGGTCTTTCCATATCACTGTGCCTGGGGTGTATTATTGCCTGAATGTTCAATGAATTTATTTACAAACAAAATGTGGTTTCAATTTCTTTGTTCTAGTGCTTTGCAAACTATATTCTTAGAAACTTGAGTTTGCATGTTTTTTATATTCACAAATGACTGAAGTAGATTGAAACAGCCTTGGTCAAAATAAAGACTGCATGCACAGCACAAAAATAGTCTAAGATTTAGCAAATAATGCTTTTTTATTTTAAAAAAACAGTGGATGAGCTAGATTAATGCATTTTTGGTTCAGGTAGGTTTACAAAAAATAGTTCACATTTGGCCTCTTCCCAGCATGCACTGGAGCATGAATTGTTAATACAGTTACATTGACTGCTTGATACATTAATTTACATTTTTATTGATTTAGCTGTCATGTTTAGTAACATGTTTTCTTGTGATGCCCAAATTTGTTTGTTCCTCTGTTAAAATGATAATTTAGTTGCTTGTTACCCTTATCACGATTCATGTATCAAGTGTTGAGATCTGTATTCATGTGGTGCTTTAGCTGTTTTGTGGCATTTATATTTCACATACACAGCTTTTGATGATGATTCCTGTCATTTTTTTAATTAATCATTTTAGTTTTTATTGAAGCTCTGCTTAATCTTGCACTTTGGGTTAGGGTTAGTGTGTTTTACAATAATATACTAATTCAGTCTTTCTACTTTAAAATTTCACATTTATGTAATGTGCTACTTGGATTTATTTGTAATTATTTGTGATGATTACTAACAATTCATAACAATTTTAATTTTTGTTCAATGTGCAATCATAGCAAGCTTTAAAGGAACACTCCACTTGATGAAAAATCGCAACTTTTCATTTTCCGTCAGTCTTAGTACACAATGTAATTACAGAAGAGTCAAGTTTTCAATTGGAAAAATGTCGAAACTCTTTGGTCATTTTTGCCCGAGATGCTAACGGTCTAATCGGATTCAATGATCTATGCTAAGCTATGCTAAAAGTGCTACCGCCAGACCCAGAGATTGGCTGAATGGATTCGAAAATGGTAAAACTTTAACTGTTTAACTCTAGGGGAGTTGGAAAATGAGCCTATTTTCAAAAAAGTGGAGTGTTCCTTTAAGTCATGACAACTTGACATTCTAGATTTAGTCAAGAAAAAAAAGCAAATTTTTAACTTTATTAATCACCTAATTTAATGACGAAGTAGATGTGCTAGATTGCTTTTACTTCTCTCTCTTAGAAACAGATGCACAACCATCTGATTAGGACAGACAGCGGTGATGAAGCGAGTACTGATATGACAGAATAAAAATAAAGTAAGATTTCTTTATTAGCATTTAACATCTGTCAGAAACATCTTCATGCGTTAACAATCCCACTCTTTTTTTCCTAACCTCACTGTATTATATATCTTTACTGATTTCTAGCTCACTGTCTTTGAACTCTGGCTTGAAATATTTCTTGTAGCATGCTTTACATTATTGACCGTGTGCCTACCGTTCTATAGTCTTCTGTTCAATTCTATTTTTATCCTCAAAACCACCGCTATATGGTTATCAGGGCAGCTACAGATTGCTTTCATTTACCCTGAATAGACCTTTCTCGCCACAGCTGGTGTATCTTTCAAGAAATAGCAACATCTGATGAGACAACGCTGTGTTTGTGAGAACAATATCTGGGTTGGTGGGATTCTTGCTCTATCAATCAATGAGGTCACAGAGAAATAAGACTCAGTGTTTTTTTTGAGACCTGGGATACGGGTGGTGAGATGCCACAGAAAATCACAGTGTTTGTGTGTTTATTTAGTTAACCAGCCACTGCATGAAAACAAAAAGACTGTTTAAGAGACTGACCCTTCAAATTGATCTTTAAAGTAGTAGTTCATTTCCAGAACAAAAATTTACAGATAATGTACTCACCCTGTTGTCCTTTAAGATGTTCATGTCTTTCTTTCTTCAGTCGTGTTTTCTGAGAAAAAATATTTTAGGAATTATCTCCATATAGTGGACTTCTATGGTGCCTGTGAGTTTGAACTTCCAAAATGCAGTTTCAATGCAGCTTCAAAGAGCTCTAAACAATCCCAGCCAAAAAATAAGGGTCTTATCTAGCAAAATGATAGGTCATTTTCTGAATTTTTTTTTTTAATTTATATACTTTTTAACCTCAAATGCTCATCTTGTCTAGCTCTGCCATACGCATGCGTACTCTGTGCAGTCCCTTTCAAGACAATTAGAGTAGCCTGAAAAACTTGCATCTCATTTTCTCCTCCAACTTCAAAATTGCTGTTTTAACTTTTATTGTAAAGGGCGTTTGACCTTCATATGTTCACTTTGTAAACAAAGTCGGTACTTCTTCTGTACTTTGGGTCAGTACTTCTGCAGTGATGTAGGATGATTTGAAGTTGGAGGAGAAAATGAGATGGGAGTTTTTCAACATACGCTAAATGTACTGAACCAGAATGCACAGAGTACACGAAGCGCTAGACAAGACGAGCATTTGAGGTTAAAAAGTATATACATTTTTATTTTTGTAGAAAATAACCGATCGTTTCACTAGATTAGACCCTTATCCTCAGCTGGGATTGTTCAGAGCCCTTTGAAGCTGCATTGAAACTGCATTTTGAAAGTTCAAACTCACAGCACTATAGAAGTCCACTATATGGAGATAATTCCTGAATTGTTTTCCTCAAAAAACATTATTTTCTTCACGACTAAAGAAAGACACAAACAACTTGGATGACAACGGGGTGAGTACATTATCTGTACATTTTTGTTCTGGAAGTAAACAACTCCTTTAAGTTGCTTTAGAACTTTGTGTATGTATGTTTATACATTTTAATCTTAATGCAACTCATTATTTATTCGAACTGATAACTTCTTGTATGTTTTATTATAACCATCAAAGCTATTTTTTGCCATTTTCTAAAGGAACTGGTGGTTGATACTCCCAGTTCCCCCTCTAAAAAACAAAAGAACAACCCTTTTAAAAAAAGGATTTGAACAAAGAGCTCCACGGCCCCAGAGAGCAAGAAAAAGAGTAAGAGTCACATGTGGACCCATTCAGTGAAAGCTAGTTAATTCTCCTTTAAAAGCCAGACTTCCAATGTTCCTCTTCCCAAAACCCCGTTACCATCTCACTTTCATTCCCTCACCGCCAATAGTCAACCGAAAACGCAATTTCAATTAAATCTGTCCTCTCCTGCTCATATTTCCATCTCTCCTTGTGTTGTCTCCCCAGATTAGCATTTATTTTCATCTCCATGCCTTTTGGTCTCGACTCAAAACGTGCTGTTAGTCTATCAAAGCAGTGTTATGGAAAGTGCATATTATACCTGCTGTGATTACATCAGTAAAAGTCTCAGTGTTTGCTGTGTTTAGTTATTCACAAAGAAGCTGATTGCAGATTTGTACAAATTACATGCTGGTTATTGCATATGGAGAGAATGATTTGTTTGTAGTTTGAGTATTACATTCACATTATGCATGTTGTTTGCTACTACAGCAAGAAAGACACTCTTTTTTTGGCCATTTATATCAGTATATAGTCCAGTAGACCCAATATTGAACTGATAACTAATATTGACATTCTTTAAAGGGATAGTTCATCCAAAAATGAAAATTCTGTCATTCTCACCCTCATGTCATTCCAAAGCTGTAAGACCTTCGTTCATTTTTGGAACACAAATTTTTAATGAAATCTGAGAGCTTTCTGACCCTGCATAGACAGCAGTGCAACTGACAAGTTCACTTGTCAGAAAGGTAGTAAGGACATTGTTAAAATAGTCCATGTGACATCAGTGGTTCAACCGTAATGTTATGAAGCTATGAGAATATAAAAAAAAACTTTATTTAACAATATCTTCTCTTCATTGTAGTACTCTCCTGAACATGCGGCAAAGACACGGAAGAGAAAAAAAATGTTGAATAAAGTTTCTGTTTTCTCATAGCTTCATAAAATTATGGTTGAACCACTGATGTCACATGGACTATTTTAATGATATCCTTTATACATTTTTGGGCCTTGAACGTGTCAGTTGCATTGCTGTCTAGTGCAGGGTCAGAAAGATCTTGGATTTGGAACGACATGAGGGTGAGTAATTAATGACAGAATTTTTACTTTTGGATCAACTATCCCCTTTAAGAGTTCTTGTCTGGCCCTGATTAGGCAGAATAGTTTATTCTTCATATAAATACATCTTCATATAAATAGATACATGAACTGTCTCTCTGGGATACTTCTTATTCCTGTGGTGGCCTGGAATTAATTTGACATAGAAATCAAACCGACCTGTTGATGCGAGCATTAAGTTGCTTTTGTTTATGCTAATGGTTAATTTCAGTCATTGTTATTTAGCTCTCTGGGTCTTTTATACAAACATGTTTGACTGGAAGCTACTGAAATGTATGAATGGTTTTGCCTTTATTAAATGATTGTACACCTCATAAGCTTTTATTCAGTGAGTCAGACATGTAAACAGCCAGTGTGTTTGTGTTTAGAGGAGGGTGGTATATGTGCAACAGATGAGGCAGGGTTTAATGAGACTGGGCTTTAGCTGCGAATGAATGAGACTCGGGGGATATAACTAGCTTTATGCTTGAAGAAGAGGAGGCCTGGCTTTTACGCTAATATGATGCATACATGCCAGCAATTCTGGCAGCTGAAGCTGTTTAGCATTGATAAAGTAGGGGACAGGATGTTCTACCGTTCTTAAGGAAATGTTTGTGTGTTTTGTGCTGAATCTTGTTTGCAAATTGCAATATCTCCTTTTCAAGTTCCTGAATGAATGCAGTGTGCTAACGAAACAGACAGGGCTCTCCAGGGCTAAACTTGTTTTGGTTTTGATGGATTAGAGTGTTTTAAAGCTGTCCGAAGATGGAGTTCAATATTGTAAGAATTTATTGGTGTATCAACACTGTGTTTTAGCTTCAGAAAGAGCCTCTGTGTTTTTTATTGTAGCACTTCTTATATTAGGATGAATCACTTGTGTTGTTAAAGTTGTTTTTGATAAAACTGTCTGCTTTTGAATAAATGTGAAGTAACTTTTCAGATGAACATCCAGCTGTCTAAGGTTTACAAAGGTCAGAGTCTCTCTTTAAAACGTGAGGTTATGGCCATTTTTTTTATAGATACATTTCATTGTTTTTTTTTTTTAAACTAATGGTTGTGAGAAAATATTTCATCATTTTGAAGTTTCCTATTGCGTCTACCCTGGGAGCCCCTTAGTAGCTTTGTGCAACTGAAATTTTTCATCGGCCAGAAACAGCAGAGCGGTGGACAAAATTTACTGTTCAGGAAATTAAAACCAGGTTCATTTGAGGGCAATGATTTTTCACTGTAACATAAGATTGGTATCCTTAATTTAATGTACTGTCTTATTGTCGTTAAGTAAGCTCCGGTGAATGCTTTGGCTAATTGCTTTGGGTTTGCTGCTGTTTTCAGAACAGTCAAGGATATTCATCGAAGGACTTGTCAAATTAAAGTTGGGATGAGGAAAATAACATCAAACCATAGGAAACACAATATCCTTAATGAGAAAGAGAGACAAAAGGGAGGTAGAGGATATTTTAAGTCTTGATATTTTATTACAGAAAATAATGAATATAAAGTCCCAATCACGTCTTGGAATAATAAAATAAAATAAAATAAAAGCAAGTAAGCAAGTAAATAAATACACAAAGCAGAATATATATATATATATATATATTACTGTACCTTTAAATTCAAATCACATCACAGTAATGACTCTTAAGTGTATTAGAATAGCAGAATGTTTGAATTAGCTAAACTAGCATCAGTGGTCCTTTGAAATTTGATCTTAAACCACTACTTAGGTAATTGGAGACACAGAGAGCTAGACAGACAGAGGAAATAGAGCTACATCATAAATGACAAAGGGGTGAAAGTATTGTAGAGGTCTCCAGTCCCCCCAGGACCCCCATCAGTTAGAGGCCTGTGGGACGGCCATCCAGAGCTCAGACTAATTTTACCATCTGAAAGTGTGATCCCTGTTCTCCTGCACGCACTGACACTGGGCTGCTCAGAAGGGGAATAGTCTTTCACTATGAAGTGGTGTGTAGCCTTTTAAAAGTGGTTTACACAGCGGGTGTGTGCTTTGATCTTAGAGTCATTAGTGTGTGTGATGGACTTCATACTGAATGTCACCCTCAGCTGTTCAACAGGCTGTTAAAGACCTCAGTGATGTCATGTGATAATTACCCCTGTGCTTTGTTTTGATGTGTTTCATCTATCTATCTATCTATCTATCTATCTATCTATCTATCTATCTATCTATCTATCTATCTATCTATCTGTCTGTCTGTCTGTCTGTCTGTCTGTGTCTATATGTCTATCTTTCTGTATCTATCTTTCTATCTATCTATCTGTCTATCTGTCTGTCTGTCTGTGTCTATCTATCTATCTATCTATCTATCTATCTATCTATCTATCTATCTATCTGTCTGTCTGTCTGTCTGTGTCTATATGTCTATCTTTCTGTATCTATCTTTCTATCTATCTGTCTGTCTATCTGTCTATCTGTCTGTATCTATTTATCTGTCTGCCTGTCTGTCTGTCTGTCTGTCTGTGTCTAGCTGTCTAACTGTCTGTATCTATCTATCTATCTATCTATCTATCTATCTATCTATCTATCTCTCTATCTATCTATCTATCTATCTATCTATCTATCTATCTATCTATGCATCTGTCTGTCTGTGTCTATCTGTCTATCTATCTGTCTGTATCTGTCTGTATCTATCTATCTATCTATCTATCTATCATCTATCTATCTATCTACCTGTCTGTCTGTCTGTCTCTATCTGTCTATCTGTCTGTATCTATCTATCTGTCTGCCTGTCTGTCTGCCTGTCTGTGTCTAGCTGTCTAGCTGTCTAACTGCATCTATCTATCTATCTATCTATCTATCTATCTATCTATCTATCTATCTATCTATCTATCTATCTATCTATCTATCTATCTATCTGTCTGTCTGCCTCTAGCTGTCTGTCTATCTATCTATCTATCTATCTGTCTGTCTATCTGTCTGTCTATCTATCTGTCTATATCAACTCTCATTGAATTTAAATGACTTCCAGGTTTTTTATTTGCTGTCAGTGTGTATGAGGCTTTACACTCCACTCTTTTCTAGGTTCACCAAGGTCAGAGGATGATAATGTCAGCATGTTCTTCTGTGGTCAACAAGTGACTCTTGTTCTGAGCCTCTGAAACAGACTTAAAAGCTTCCTGCTGGGCCACACAAAAACACACATGTAGCCACACATGTGTACAATGTATGACCACAGATGGCATCACACGCCCCAAACAAACATACATATCCTATTCTTGTATACTTAGATCCACAGACACATATGGACATATCTAAAATGCTATTAAGAGGAAGGTAGGAACAGCTAGATGCTGTTTGAAGTCTTTTCAGACACATAAGTGTGTAATGAACAGAAATGACCTTCCTTGGCCTAATGTGAGTTAGAAAAGAATTGAATGTCATAAATTTTGGGCCTGATTAACAGATGGAAAGCAGATGCAAGACTAAATTAACGACATACAGCAGCAAGGATGAGAGCATGTGTTATTTGATTTAACCCATCAGCTATTTCATCAAAGAGAGATTTTATATTCTGTGGCCAATACTAGCTTTCAAGCCAAGTCACCTTCAAGACTCTTTTCTTTTCATGTATTCATTAATATCTTCTGTCATTTAACATCTTTGATGAAGTAATGTGATCTTGGGTTTTATTAGGCGAGGGGGAAAATGTGTTCTTTGTAACTATATTATGTATATTTTGAGCAAAATTTCATTAGATATAATGGATTAAGAAAATCCTTACCATGATTCACTATCACTATACTAAGCCTATAGTACTGATTTATATATTACGGCTGTTGAGATGCATTTTAAGGGAAATTGCATACTTGTTTACATCATATCCATAAAAATTACTGGCTTTCATAGTTGATGAATAGTGCAGTAGAATACTGTATATGTTTATATCTTTCGAATATCCGTTTGTTTGGTTATTTATTTTCAAGGTTAATGTTGTTTAATGGCATTTGCACCTTAATTTCCTCTTCAAGTAACTTTTATGCTTAATCAGTTCAATTCTTTAACCGGTAGAGGAATAAAAGTTGCACGGTGTAGTTTTACAATCCCATCTAAACTGGCTAATTTTAAACATATGAATATGACCACTATAACTAAACAATTTTGTCCAGTTAACAATGAATATGAAATTACTGACATCACCATGAAGTACTGTAGGTAAAAGCAGCTGCATTTTCAACATTGCTTCATAATATAATGATCGCATACTAACATGTATTCCAGTGATGGTTTTATTTGGTGTACTCATGATTTACAGTAGCTATACAATTACTGTACATCTGGATTTATCCCAGTGGGATGTGACTACAGGGAGTCATGAACCAGCCTCTGATCTGAAACAAATGGCAAAACGCTTGTATTAAATTGACTTTAAGAAGCATTCAATTATACAGTGATGAAAATTATAGATTTGCCTTTCAAACCAGCTTTAACAAACTGCACTAAAACTACAGTTATAATTTAGTTTAGACCCCAGGAAAATGCCACTGGGAGGAAATTCACAAAGAACGTCTATAAAGAACAACCATGAAAGGCTTGTTTTTTTCCATCCGCTCATATGGTTTCAGTAAGATCGGATATCTCCTGAGATCAGATGAGGACAACAAATGATCACCTTTAAACAAATGGATTATAACTCTGAAATTCATCCTGAGGTTTTAAAATCTTTATTTACCTTAATTTGAAACATTAAATATGTTATTTTATTCCATTTGTCACTTCAAAAGTTTCTTAGATGTTGCATTTAAAGTATCTGCACACAAGCTTTTTAAAAATTAGATTAGCTTAATCTATAGTATTAATTAATTGTGGTTCTGTGCTTTCTCTACTAAATCAGTCATTTCCTGAAGCCCTGGCCACCTGACTGCATAATTTCAGCTTGAAAACTCTCAGTATAAGCAACTAAAGACCATTAATGCTTGTATTTCCCCAATGAGGAATTCAGGTTGCTCTGCGTATCACTTATCTAAACCACTATAATGGCTGAGTTGGTTAGCTTTCCAAGCAAATCATTGCCATATGACACAGTGGCCGTATCGTTGCAAGGTGGGTAGCTTTAGGTGCAGGGTATAAAGTTTCATCGCTGTTATTGAGTATTCACCCGAAGGTTCACATGTGTGTCTGTTTAAACAATGACCCTGTCATCAAGGGCTGACCGATGCATAACTTGCTCTGTTAGACTCGGTGGAAACAGCTTGATTTAGCATGATTTAAAATAATAATCCAGTATACATTTATAAAGTGCTGTATGTAATTTTTGACTGTTTTAAAGCATAAAAATACCTTAGATAGTTAGGAAACATGCTAAGTTCACATACTTGGTTCTCCAAAAACAATGCAACAGCCAGTTATTCTACTTTGAAATGTGTGTTCCGTTTCGGAATGTCTGTTTTTGTTTTGGTTTGTGTGATTCCGCTCACTGTTAGTGTGAGTTCACAATTCTGAGAAATAAATTTGCAATTTGAGATACAAATTCACAATTCTGACTTTTTTGTCACAATTGCAAGTTTATTTCTTGCAATGCTGACCTTTTTTTTCAGAATTGTGAGATATACCCTGATAGCACACATACATCACAGAGACATCTATATGACGTCTACGTCTAGTACATCTGCAAGACATATTTTTTAGAGTGTTTGCTCATCTGCAATATGTCTATAGAACTTTCCTACAGATGTCAAATAGATGTCTATTAAGTGTCTTTGAGAGGTTTATGATTTAGAATGTATGTAAAACTGACATTTTACAGACGTCTGTCAGATGTTTGTACACAGCGGATGCTTTCCAAATCAAGTGATCTTTAATAGACATCTTGCAGGCATATGTGTGCTATCTGGGTACACTCTAAAGACTATATTTATGGAAGCCAGCTGCTGCCACTGAATTAAAAAAAAAAGGTACTTGCAACTTTTTTCACTTTTTTTCCTCAGAATTGCATGATACTAACTCACAAATCTAACTTTTTCTAAGAACTGCAAGATATACATGCAATTGAGAGTTATAAAGTCAGAATTGTGAGATGTAAACTGAGAAATTCTGAGAAATAAGTTAGAATTGCGTGTTACAAACTTGCATGTGCAAGTTACAAAGTCAGACATCTTGCAGACATACGTTTGCTATCTGGGTAAACTCTAAAGACCATGTTCTAGGAATTTATATATATGCTTAACTTGCAATTGCTAAGAAATTCTGAAGAAAAATGTCATAATTGCAAGATATAAACTCACAAAAAACTCACAAAAGTCAGAATTGTGAATTTATATCTCGAATTGCGACTTTATTTTTTCAAACTTTGTAACTCTCAATTGCATGTTTATATCTCGCAGTTCTTAAAAAAAATTCGAATTGGGACTTTGTATCATGCAGTTCTGAGAAAAAAAGTCAGAATTGTAAAAAAAAGTCGCAATTACCTTTTTTTTTATTTAGTGTACCCATTTCAACTGCTAGCTGTCAATGTTACATACACTCAACAAATTGTAAAAAACAATTTGTTGAGTCAACTTAAAATAATTTGTTACCTGGCTGCCTTAACATTTTAAGTTCAGTCAACTCAAAAAAAGTTTATTCAACTTGAAATGTTAAATTATACTAAGTTACAACTTAGATATTTGAGTTACTTCAACTTAAAATTTTAAGGCAGCTTTAACCCTACTTACCCATCTGTTAAGTTTAACAAATACAAATATCTAAGTTGTTACTTAGTACAACTTAACATTTCAAGTTGACTAAACTTATTTGAAATTTTAAGGCAGCAGGGTAACAAATTATTTTAAGCTGACTCAACAAATTGTGTTTTTTTTGTTTTTTACAGTATACTGCACCTTTAAACAACAGAGTGCTATCATAAAAAATGCTTTTCTTAAAGAACATATGATTGTTTGTTTCTCATGTAAAAGGGGTTGCTGGGTGTATTGTGGGGTTGCTAGGGTGGTGGTTAGGTCTTTGTGGACAAAGGGGTTTTATTGGTCAAAAGAGCCAAACCTTGTCGGTTGTCCTGGGTGATTAGGGTCCTGTAGAAAAAAAAAATTGTATGAGCAATAGTAATAATGTTGCTTGCCTCAACAAAAAACACGAATGGCACTGCATCAGTCCATGTATTTGTACACTTTAAGAGGTTGGGAATTCAGGGAGCTGGGAGTGTACAGTGAATCTCTTTCTGTGTGTCTCTGTTTAAGAAAACGAGAAGGTGATTTTGAATGGCCACAGCTTTAGGCAAAAAATAAACTAAAGCAAGAGACAAATAAATAACCAAACAAGGAGCGGAACAAGGAGAAGAGAAGTAAAACTCTATTCTCTCAGTTTCTCTATGACTTTATGCTCTATATAAGAGCAGATCCTAGTGTTTGCTGATTGCTTCCACATGCCGCTAAACACACACAGGCGATAGGGAGCAGACTTTCAATGTGTGCCTGTACATATGAATGTGCCTATTAAGAGAGGTCTCTGAGACTCTATTAATCTCACACTATGTCGCAGGCAGCTTGGACGTCTGGTGGCTTCATCTGTTTTGACCTATTGGGATGAAAGAATGTGCTTGCTTTATTTGGAGACTTGAATGAGAGAAATTTTTGCATTTTTCTCTTCTGCAGCTACGGCATGACTTGTCTAAATGAATTAACCTGCCGTTTGGCACAAGGATTTTGATTACGATCTTAAATTATGACTCGTTGTTTCTCACATTGAGAAAATGATATGTGTTAGTTTCGTTATACAGTCAGCAGTAGGTTGTCAAAGGAAATTGAATTATTTAATAATTCAATATGACTTTATTCATTGCCATTTAAAGTGCAAAGAATGAACTTGCATACCTAGTGTCATAGCACTTCAGTGAGAAATTGTAGAAAGAAATTGATCCGTGAGTTCAAATCACACATTCATTTTCCTTCAAATGGAGACAAGACTATGGACCTGGAATAAAAACAGGCAGCAATTTGTAAGTCAATACAAAGGTCAATTTTACCTCATCATTGCTGTTCCCCAGCAAACGAGTGCAACATCATTAATAACAATAGATCTTCCAGAGAGTGAAAGAAATCTTGAATAATGCTTGATGAATAGCGTTTTATATGTAACGTCACTTTGCCTTTTATTAAGCAAACGATTAATCACAGTTAATCACATACAAAATAAAGTTTGAGTTTGCCAGATATATGTGTGTGTACTGTGTGTAATTATTATGTATATATAAATACACACATATTAATGTGTATATTTAATGTATATATTTCACAGTACACACACATATATTTGGCAAACTAAAACTTTTATGTATTTTTTGTATGCGATTAATCACGATTAATTGTTTGACAGCCCTAATTCAAAGTCATTTAATTTAAATAAAAATAACGAAATGCTCTTTGGAAAATATTGCATTTAATACATCTTATTTTTCATGCAGATCTGAAATAGAATTACTAGTGGATGGGTGCATGGAGAGTTTACCTTTCAAGAAGCTATAAAACAATAGGCTAGTGTTAGTTTGAACCTTTTTTAATCTTAGACATGAATCGACACAATATCTGTAGTTTGTTTGAAGCTGGAAAGCAGATGTATATACTAATACTAATTGGTTTGTGAATTACTTTTTATTTTTGCAATAGCTGAAGATGTAAAAAGTGGAGTACAGTATGCACATGATCTGTGGAGCTCATTAGCACTGCTGTATGCTGTATTGAAGAAACATTCCTGAAAAAATTTGTGACTAGTGAAGTGTTTTTCTCATAGAGGTCAGACTATAAGCCATGTGGACTGCATGTGTTATGCATGTGATAGTTGAAAAAGCAAATTAGTCTCTCTGCTCTTTGTTCCCAGTCCCATTTCTTATCTAATACCTCTTATATATGAGGAATTGCAGCGGATTTTTCTTGATTCATAGTGCAATTACATTTTTCATTCCCCATTCAGTGTGTTCCAGCTATCTCGTAAACCCTTTCTTTTCTAATGGATTGTATTTGGAGGAATGACCGAATATGTGGTTAACATCATTTTATATTTGTTGTTGGGCTCTATATGCACCAAAGAACTTTTATTCACGTTTCCAAAACTCATT
This sequence comes from Labeo rohita, assembly GCF_022985175.1. Classification (NCBI taxonomy): domain Eukaryota; kingdom Metazoa; phylum Chordata; class Actinopteri; order Cypriniformes; family Cyprinidae; genus Labeo; species Labeo rohita. Next base: position 7,278,384 of record NC_066886.1, on the reverse strand, counting down.
TCACGTTGTGAGTAGTTGGTTTGGTGGATGATTCTAATGGATTTTTTTTTAAAATCCATCTTATTTATTTTGAGCACCGCAGCTTTCAAAAACAACTAAGTTTCTCATCAAAAAGATCACAATAACAAGTAAATGAAACAAAATGAAAAACAACATATTGCTTTGTCCTTCTGACCTTTTTTCTTCTGTATCTCAGATGTTACTTCAGAAAACTCATTACGTTGGTAACGAGAGGCCAAATATCCTGTAGTGCTTCATTATGGAATTGGTACTGTCACGGGGGCGGAGCAAAGCGACAGACACAGTGGGCGTGACGTCAGGCCTCGGAGAGGCTTTTATTAAACAATAAAACAAAGTGTCCAAAAAAGGGGGAAAAAGTGTCCAAAACAAAAGGGGGATCTGGTGTCCTCGAAGTGACGGGGTTCCGTGAAGGAGGGGTAGTGTTCCAAAAGGGAAGGGTCCAGGTAAGGGGCGGAGTCCGGCGGCCGCACGCGCTCCCCGCTCAGGTCCGGGGTGCGAGGGGCGGCGGCTTCTCTAGCGGCATCGTCCTCCTCCACCTACGCGGCGCTTCTGGGGGATAACACGGCCCGGCATCCTGGCCCGTCAGCCGTTACGGGTGCGGTCCTCATCCGGACCCGCGGGGTCCGGCAACTCGTCCTGCGGCGCTGGTTCCCTCGTCAGCCCTTCCTGGACCCACGAGGACACCAGCGTGCATGCACGGGGAAGAGACCGGTCTCCTGAGGAGAGGCGCGCTCGGCATTTTAACAGCGGCGGTGATGAGGCTTCATTCACATCAGGTGTGCCTCATCACACGCCGCCAGACCTGGATGTTTCGGCGCCCCTCCTCCTCCCACACGCCCACTCCCGTCGGGAGCCTGGTGAAGGGCGGCGATTACCGACGGGGTGCAGCTGACAATAAGGGGGGGAGGCAGTCGACTCGTCACATTCCCCCCCAAGCGACATCCCCGTCATCCGGTCGCCGCCCACGCAGGAGTGCTACCTTCCTCAACCAGGCTCCAGCGGTCGGAGTGGGCGGGGATTCCTCTCCGGGCGACTCCCTCTCGCAACGCCACCGGACCGGGGACAGAGAAACCGGAATTTAGTCGACAGCCTCAACCAACCGCAGGGTAAGTGATATTAAATGAAACAAGTCACTTACCCCTTTAGCGGCTGGGAGGCCGTCACCGTCGTCTCTCCGTCCTCCGGGTCCGAATCTCCATTGACTTCTTTTGCGAGCGAGAGGGGATGACGTCACCAGGTGATTCCCACTGCGCTGCCTAAGCTCCGCCCATGCCCGCATTCTCCACCACTTGTCACGGGGGCGGAGCAAAGCGACAGACACAGTGGGCGTGACGTCAGGCCTCGGAGAGGCTTTTATTAAACAATAAAACAAAGTGTCCAAAAAAGGGGGAAAAAGTGTCCAAAACAAAAGGGGGATCTGGTGTCCTCGAAGTGACGGGGTTCCGTGAAGGAGGGGTAGTGTTCCAAAAGGGAAGGGTCCAGGTAAGGGGCGGAGTCCGGCGGCCGCACGCGCTCCCCGCTCAGGTCCGGGGTGCGAGGGGCGGCGGCTTCTCTAGCGGCATCGTCCTCCTCCACCTACGCGGCGCTTCCTGGGGGATAACACGGCCCGGCATCCTGGCCCGTCAGCCGTTACGGGTGCGGTCCTCATCCGGACCCGCGGGGTCCGGCAACTCGTCCTGCGGCGCTGGTTCCCTCGTCAGCCCTTCCTGGACCCACGAGGACACCAGCGTGCATGCACGGGGAAGAGACCGGTCTCCTGAGGAGAGGCGCGCTCGGCATTTTAACAGCGGCGGTGATGAGGCTTCATTCACATCAGGTGTGCCTCATCACACGCCGCCAGACCTGGATGTTTCGGCGCCCCTCCTCCTCCCACACGCCCACTCCCGTCGGGAGCCTGGTGAAGGGCGGCGATTACCGACGGGGTGCAGCTGACAATAAGGGGGGGAGGCAGTCGACTCGTCACAGTACCAACAATAAGAAGTCTTCTTTCCACACTAGTCACTTCAAAGCTGTGCCATTTTTTTAGGATTAAAATACTTTCTGTTCCAGCTCGATATGCAGAGATGACTATAAATATGCAATTTATATAATGTGAGCAGGGTCATACATTTCGCATGTGTTAAAATATTTTTCCTCCAGTTCTCAAATCTCATTTGCAATTGCAAAAAGTACACTGCTTTGTGATCTGTGACAAGATGCAAAAGCCAATGATTTTTCATGCCATTGATGTCAAATCTCACATACTTTGTCTAGAAGCTTGAGATGTTAATTTGTGCAAATGGGAGTTGAAAGCTGCTGGAAAAGGGGGAAAAATCATTGAATAGCAATTTAAATGTTGGTGTCCTTTTTCCTTTTGGAGCAGTGTGAACATTCTTCAAAAAATTTCCTTTTGTGTTTCACCCAAAAAGGTTTAGATGACATGAATGTGAATAAACAATGACTATACTACACTCATGCAGCACATAGATTAGCTATAGCTTTTCTTAGTGATTTTACAGTTATTTGAATCATTTCCAAGAAGCATAACCTAATTGCTGAGTTTCTGAATATGAAATCTTATGCCTTTAATATATTCTACATCTCACATACCTTGGACATGTAAATTATATATTATATTTATCACTCCATTGGAGAACCGTGGCCCTTTCCATTAAGCGTAGGATGAAGTGAACCATTTGGCTTGATGCTCATGGAGCTAAAAGTAGATTCGAGGCATCACGATCTAACGAAGCCATCTGTACCAGCGAGGCACAGCGCTCATATCTCAGAGCTGTCCGTTGGCTGTCTAACACAGCTCATTATTGTTTGTATATACGCTACTGTATGTTTACGGCCTGTGATTATCCAAGCACAGCTGCCAAGGTACACCAGTGATGTCCAGATGGCTCAGGCTGTCTTACTCGTGCAGACTGACTGTCATACGCCATGTGTGAAACTGAGAGATGCTTGTTCTTCCCTTTTCCTCAAGGGAAAGGGTGACATTTAAACAGTTTAACTTTATGTTCATGCGACATAGAATATCTATAACATAGTTTATCAGGAGGAATTAATCTAGAAGTTTCTTATTTATGTTCTCTCAGATATGCAGATATTGACATCGGAAAATATTTTTAATCTACCACAATACATTCTTTAAAATGAACAGATTACAGATTAGATAGAACCTAAAAGCAGCCAAAATTGCACAGTCGCTTGATAAAGAACGAATTTCGATTCAGTTCGATTCATTCATTTTTTTCTAAACTTTTATTTTTAAGAAATTATTGTGCTTATTTTTTTTTTTATAGGGGTTCAAGCGCATAGCGCTGAAACCCTATTATAATTGTTAGAATGGTCACGGATGAGTGATTTCCACGTAAAACTGATCATGCAGACCAAACCGTAAGACGTAGAGACTTCAAACTTGGAGGGATGGTAGTACTCACACCACCTACATTGTCACCAAGGCTTGCCCCAGTCAGCCTGACGGGGGAGCTATAGCGAACAAAAGTACAAAATCACTCATAACTCATAAACTGTTAGTCGCAGACTCAAGTGTCTTATGTTGTTGGAATCCTTGGCTTACGCCGGATTTGTCATAAGCCTGGCGAAATTGGGTATTTTGGATTTTTTTGAAAAACCTACTTTTGCGAACTAGTCATATGTTCCGCCCAATTGGAACCAAATCAGTGCAGAAAGATTCTGTAGAGAGTGAATATCAATAATTATCATAAAACCGTTTGAAAGGGGTGGGGCCACTATTAGTAATATGCCTGTAACTCCTGAATGGAATGGGGTATTGTCGCCAAACTCAGAGCATGTATGTATGATTTAAATGTGAGGTCACAGGAAAAAATTGCGAAGCTTAGCCACTTGGTGGCGCTATTGGAGGGGAAACACGTAAAAATGGCTATAACTGCACAACCATTTGTCCTTTCAACATGAAAATCGCTCTGCATAGACTTGGTCCAAAGTACCACAAGTGTCTATAAGGACATTTGCGTATCTCCAAAAAGAACATGACTATTAGACCTATTAGACAAGGTTAAGAGGCCAATCAAAACAAAACTTGGTGGACCTGTTTGACTCATGGCTCCAAAGGTCTGTGAGAATTTTGAAAGAAATTGGCCACTTGGGGGTAATATCACATTTTCCAAGGCCATAGACCAGCGGTGGCGAACTCCGTTCCTGGAGAGCCGCAGCCTTGCAGAGTTCAGCTCCAACCCTAATTAAAACTCACCTGCCTGTAGCTTTCTAGTAACCCTTCAGACCTTGATTAACTTGTTCAGGTGCGTTTGATTATGGTTGAAGCAAAACTCTCCAGGACCGACATTCGCCACCCCTGCCATAGACAACTGCACATTGTGGTTTTTCACACATACATGCAATGTCCTCATTCTGGACAGCTTTGCCACTAGAACTACTGCTGTCAATCAAATTATTTGTTACATGATTTAGAAGATGTAAAAAAAAAAATAATACTTAAAGGGGTCATCGGATGCTAAGTTCACTTTTTCATGTTGTTTGAACATTAATGTGTGTTGGCAGTGTATGTGCAAATCTACCCTAATCTGTAAAAATAACATACACTTTTTCAAATCGAGCCATTCTCAGATGCCTCAGACCAGCTGTCACAGTCCAGTAACTTTCCTTGTTTCGAAGATGGTCATTCCACAGAGAGAAGAGAGGGGCAGGGTGAGCAGAGCTCATTTGTATTTAAAGAAACAACCCCTTAGAATGAGATGATTTTTGCAGAGCTCATTTTGACGGGTAAAAAGGGTGTTGTGTAACACTACCATTGAGAATTTTTGATCAAAGTATATTAGAGACTTTTCATTAAGACCCTAAAGAATCATATCAACTTGTGAAAAATGGGCATCCGACGACCCCTTTAAAATACTCCTAGGTTTTTCATGCAGTCTGGAAAAAAAACACTGTGGTACAACTCTTTGGACTCTCTAGGTCAATAATTATCAAACAAAAATGCTGAAATTTACCATTTGGGAAGCTATAACAGGGTCATTTAGAAAAGGGGCCTGTCCAAATTTACCCAAAATCCTACAAAGCCTAAAGGAAAATTCAAAACTTAACAAAACTGAGCACATGCCACAGGTGATTCTAAACAATCATGCAAAGTTTTAAGCAGATTGGCCATAGGTGGCATTATAACAGTCATAAATGTTAACAAAAAAAAAAAAAAAACAACAACAAAAAAAAAAATAATATTTATATGGTAAATATAAAAAATACTTCCTTAAATGATTGATTTAGGTGTTTACAGGCTTGCTAAATAATGTATTTTTTCATATGTGCTGCTTGCGGCTATATATATATATTTTTTGTAATTGGCCAAGCCAACAGCCTCTCAAATTTCCATTATACATAACAGAAAATATGACTGAACATACCTGCTCCCTCAACAAAGCTTAAAAACAGTGACATACAGCACAAATCCTCTGTGTTGAGTCAGTTGACTTCTCTTTTCCTTTTACACTTCATTACTTGCTTTATTAAAGTCACTCACAGCATTTCCTTCCCCAAACTTACCAAATTACCGCATCGACACAGGAATAACTCAGTCCCTGTTCCCATGGTAGCCATAACATGCAAGCTTGCAGGTTGTTAACAGCCATTTTAGTGACCAACCCACCTCGTTTTACAGGGTCTAAGATTTTTCACAGCTCTGTGGTGCAGATTATGTTCAACACTACACTGCTAATGCGTGCCTGCAGATATGGGGACTAGGTTTTACTGGGCATTAGATTTCTTGTCCGGAAATAGAAATTTCTGACAAAACACAAGTGACAACAATGCTTTCTCCAGATCCATGCACTTGCACGAACTCCTAAATCATATATTTTTAAACTCATTTTTACATCATTTTTGCCAGGGGTCTCAGTCATACACAAACACACACTGTTTAACATTAAAAACTACTTCTAAACACAGCAGACCTTTTGACATTTCAGTTATTTGACAAAATGATGGAGAAGAGGCGAGGTTTGTTTATGTGTACGACCGGTCGTAGCAAGACCATCAACTGTGTTTATTTGTTTTTAATCACCGTATGTGTTTACAGTGCCTTTGTGCTGTACTCAGAGTGTAATTGCTAAAATGTGCACTTATGCACTGTTCATTATGATTTGTCTTTGATAGTATGGCGACGTGTCCCCACCAGCTTTTTGTTTGTGTTATACTTCTTTTTTTATAAATGATATAAAACTTCAAAAGGAAAGCTTGACTGGATTTAATCAGTGTAATAAAGTTTTTTTATTTTCACCATTAACATAGGGGGTAAAAACACAAGGGTGGAATTAATTAGTGACTGTGAGGGCAGAGAAACTGTAAACCTAGTAAACCGTGGGCTGCACGAGGGCTGAGTGGCCGTAAATTTGTTTAAGCAGTCATGTGCAGTCATATTGCTTTTGCTCTCAAGCTATTTGTTGTGGAAAAAGTGCACTTAAACATATTGATTGTATACTTGAAATCTAAAAGTGTATTCTGTAACAAGTTTAAATAAATAATACAATTTTAATCGGTTTAAAAGAGGTTTTGGAAATCGTAATGGATACTCACCTTCAAAATATTTAGTCAACAATATATATGTGTATATATATATATATATATATATATATATATATATAGTTCAGATGCAAAACCAGCTAAAAGCCATCTCGGTCAAAAATGAGATAATGATACTGAGTGAATGCTCTCGACACATATTATACGTCCATCAAATACTTTTTCTTCAAACTCGTTAAAAAACCAGCCTCAGCCCAATCAGAAATACTGGTACTTACATAGAAACCTATACATCTGAGCCTGATAAAAATGCATTTTTTAAAGAAAGACGTCAGATGGATTTAGCTGGTTTTGCATCTGAACTCTTCATATATATATATAAGATTAAAATGTTAAACTTAAAAAGAACAGTATTTATTTAAAATGAAAGCTTTTCTAAAAAATATACTGTCCAAAAGTTTGGGGTCAGTACTCTTTTTTTTTTTAAAGAAATTAATACTTTATGACTGGAGTAACAGCTAATGAAAATTCAGGTTTGCATCACAGGAATAAATTATATTTTAAAGTATATTAAAATAAAAACCATTATTTGATATAGTAATATCATTTTGCAATATTACTGTGTTTTTTCTGTATTTCTGATCAAATAAATGCAGCCTTGATGAGCATAAGAGACTTTAAAAAACATTGCAAGTCTTACTGATCCCAAACTTTTGAGCAGTATGCAATTCTATATATTTCTAACTAATATTTCTGTGGCAACTAAAATGTTAATTACCAAGAAATATTTTCAAATAGTAGTAATAAAAGAAAAAAAAAGAATAAATAAAGAAATATTTATTAATTAATTATTAATTAATTTTAATTAAAAAATAATAATAATTAATTGTAACAGTTCTAATTATATACTATATTAAATATCAGGTATATATATCACATACATACCATATTTTTCTCATTCTACTACATAATACAGTCTAAGCAAAGTAAAAATGTTTCTAACTTCCATCTTGCACGTTGAAATTTTTCATTTTTAATTGTTTGTTGGTTTTTAGGTTTCATGTACTTGTACACTGTGTCATTTAAAGATTTCTGGAATGAGCCCATAAATTCCAACTATCTGAACCCCAACAATTTAAGTCTGCAGTAGTAAAAACAGTGATATTTTATTACCTCCGACAAAATGCATTGGCATCTTATGAGGGCATTTATCATGCTAATGGTCTTCCAACTCCAGCTCTCACAGGCTGTGCTTATACTGCCAATAAAGTCAGCTTTGCTGTGAGATAAGCTTGAAATGAGACTATTTTCACACTCCAGGGTCTGCGAAACACCGGTGTGTGCCCACCTAAAGCAGGTGCGAGTGTGACCTCCAGATCATTCCCCCTCCAGAACAGCCATTGTTCGATCTCACCTCAGAACCCTGTCACCTCATTCAGCCTTAAACCTTGTGCATGTTGAGCAGTAATGATCCACACTGGGGCTCAGTCTCAATAAAGATAGTTTGTAGGGTAAGGTCAAAAGCGATATAATATGAGCTTTGATGAAGAGCATCATTGTCTTTAATGATTGTGATTTGTGCATTACCACTAAAATGTCCTTCAGTGTTTTTTTTTTGTATCTCACTCTCGTTTTCCACTTACTGCCATGCGCAATAACAGCACCACAAAAACCATTCGATCGAATGTTAATGTGTGACTTGAGTATTAGCCTAATGCTTTTAACAGCAGCGTAATAGCACAAGCGTCAACCGAACAGGCAGCCGTTGTTCACAAACAGCTCAATCTTAAAACCAGGGAAATTGAGCAATCTAAGCATGTAATTGAATATGACCAAACTGATTTAAGGAGCCGTTTGACCAGCCTGAAATGAATCCCTGCGGGTGTTTGAACGGCTGTGAAATCAACAGTTGCTGCTGCAGATTTTAGCACATCTTAAGTAGGGGGTTAAACCAAGGCCTGGTGTGGAACCACAAGATTACTCCATCCCAAACACATGGCCGGTGTGCGGTCAGAGGATTAGGTAAATGCTCACCAATACTGCTGTAGGAGACACTGTGGGCTTTGACTGAGGTTATAGATGTGATTCGAGTAAATGACAAGTTATGCTGTGTAAGTGGTAAATGACAAGTTATGTTTTAATATCAAGGATTTGATTGTTTGTAAAGCAACTAAACGCACTTACAGTGTTTGGATATGATCACTGATGATATAATGTTTATATTGGATATGTTACTGTAATGTTTTCCATGTGTCATTTTACCCACTTTATTAAGGTCACACTTCAACACAAAATAAAGAAACATGAAATAAAGGTTTTTATTACATTTTAAGACCCTCAAGTGAATTCCTTTTTTAAATTATTTTGTGATTTTAAGAAAAAAAGTCAGAACTGTGACATAAACATGAATTATGAGTCATAAACATAGAATTGTGAGATAAAAATGCACAGCTATCAGAAAAAAGTCTGAATTTTGAGATTTAAACTCAGAATTTCAAGATATAAACTCGCAATTGTGAAAAAAATCTAGAACTGTGAGGTTTATACTTAGGATTGTGGGTATAAACACAGAACTTGTAGTTCTGAAAAAAAAAAGTCAGAATTGGAAAGTATCAATTGCAAGTTTATATCTTGCAGTTGAGAGATATACAATATTCACAAATGTGAGGAAAGGTCAGAACTGAAAGAAAAAAAGTAATAATTACCTTGTTTTTATTTTATGCCAAAAACACAATTTAAAAAAAAAGTCAGAATTGTGAGATTTAAACTTAGAATTGTGGGTATAAACTCAGAATTACAAGATATAAACTTGTAGTTCTGATAAAAAACTGATAAAAAAAATTAACTATTGATTGCAAGTTTATAACTTGCAATCGAGAGATATAAACTTTTAAGATAAATCCAGTCAGAAAAGTCAAGAAAAGTCAGAATTCTAAGTTCGCAACTGTGAGGAAAAGTCAAAATTGTGCGGTTTAAACAGAAAAGATTTGAAATGTCTGGATTGTAAGTTATAAATTTGCAATTGAAAAGAAAAAGAGAAAAAGAAAATGAGACTAAGACTCAGACTTTTTTTGTGAGATTCACCCATTACTGTATTTATACCAACTGTACTTGCAAGAATCTTACAATATTCCTACTTTGAACAAGGTAATCTGATGATTAAGTATTAAATCACATAATAAAATTGCCTCTATTCACCAGCTCTGTAGCAAGCAAAGTAACACATGGGTTGCCATGTTGTGGTAATGGTTTTGCAGTAGCCAACTGTTTTTCACATCGAACACAGAACGCACAACATGTCACATGGCATAACGATCAGATCAATCACATTTTGTGCACCCATAGTAATAAAATACAGCATGCATTACATTGCATTAAATTGCACTTGCACACTGACACAGTGTATTAATAGGGTGGGATTTAATAAAAGCAGAAAATATATGGCGCCACTGGTAAATACCAGTCGGCTCAATATCACAAAAAGTGCATTACCTAACCATTATGTTTTTCATGTCTCTCAATCCATAGGTTGCTTTTAAGGCCTCGTGTGCATTTTCTTGCGTTGGGTGAGTAATGGGATGCTAAGTGAATGGAGTTTATATAAGGTCTCCAGTTCTATCTGTTGGCAGACACAAAGACAGAAGACACCTTCCACCTGAGTCGCACCATCTGAAATGGAGGCCCGGCTTCTACAACAACAAACACGCCACGACTGGATAGCGGTGGGATTCAGATTGATGTGATTTGCCTGATTGTTGCTGATTAAACCAATCACACCCAGAGACATTGTGATATAGGTGAAGACATGCTTTTTATTCTAATGTAAGTATATTGTCTAGAGAGGGAGTGTAGATGTCATGGTTGTCCTATGCGTGATACTCTGCTTTGGTGATGGATCCATATACCTGAGTAGACTGAATGCACCATAAAAAACTTTAATTATTGCAATTGATCTTAGACGCAAGAACTGCAATTGATCTTGTAACCAATTCTTCAACCGGCAGCTGTGGGAAATCAAATTTTCATTGATCGTTTGAAAAGATTTGGATGTATTATGTAAACATTTTGTAACTTTCAGAACTCATAAAGTTTAAAAAACATGAGTTATTGCTAAATTAAATAGCAAAACTTTCTGAAACTTTCTGACAGCAAGCAGGTGCACATCTGTGCATATTTACAAGTCAGCGTCACCTGTTTGGTGTTAGGAAACCTGGTCTGCTCAATCATGGAAAGGTAATGAGAAAATATATGCTATTTTTCCTAAACAGCAGGATACTATAAGAGAAAAATGTGGGAGAGTCCACCAAATCTTTGCTGTTCCTAGATGTTTACACTACCAGTCAAAAATGTTTGTTCTTTGTGCTCACCAAGCCTGCATTTATTTGATCCAAAGTACAGCAAAAACAGTGGAATTTTTACTATTAATATTTTTACTATTTAAAATAGCTGTTGTCTATTTGAATATATTTTAAAATGTAATTTATTCCTGTGATTTCAATGTTGAATTTTTAGCATTTTGCTTTTACCAAAAAAAAAAAAAAAAAAGTTTTTAATATTGATAATAATAAGAAATGTTTCTTGGTTTCTTAATCACCAAATCAACATGTTGATGCTGCGTAATGATTTCTGAAGGATTATGTGACACTCAAGACAGTTATTTTGAATTGTAAAATATTTTAAAATATTTCAGTTCATACTTGGAAATGAACAAGTAATGTATGACACGACCCCTATAAGGTCAATAGTGAAATTTAAAATGTTAAGAATATTACTGATGTTAATCTAAATTGAACCACTGAACGAGTCTATTCGAACTAGCAGCGTCCACTCATACAGTGTGTAAGGTCCCATAACAGCTTAGCTCAATTAGCCTGCTCTTGACTAATCTAATGATTACGCTTATCATTAACTGGCCTGTCCAGTCTCATTCCTCAAGGGTGCAATAGGTCAAGAGGAAAACATTGGCTTTAAATTCACAGAGGTGGTATGTGTATGTTATAAATGCAGTGAGTTTCTTTTAGAGGGCACAAGTGTGTTTACAGTAATGACTTTGAAATGAGGCGGGTAATTGAGCTCTGTTTCCAGTCGCTGTTCCAGGTGTAAACCTCTGTGGAAGACAATTAAGTCATTAGTTCAATGTACCTGAACAGAGACCCACCACACGTTAACTGATTACACCATCCAGCAGGACTGATCAGTACCAGCAGAGCACAATGCAAGCGACGTCATGGTCATTGATTTGAATATCAGAAAACGGATGTTGTTGAATAGAATCATTTGCTAAATGCATTAATAGAAATGCATAATAACTGAATGTAAATATTTCACTATAAGTAACTGACTGCATTAAAAATAGCTAATACGTAGCGCCAGTAGCTCACCAAGTGCAGCCATTTCTTGTCATCAAAATAATGGCGCCCCCCATAGTCCAAAATATGTATAAAACGATATGGATTTTTTAAATAACGTAAATCTTTCATGGGCTTTCTACTACATATTTCAGTAAGAGACATCATCTAATGTATATTTGATGTTTATGTATGTTTATATAAGTTTGGGGTCGTTAAAAATTTGGGATTTTTTTTTATGTTTTTGATTATTAGGGGTTCAAGCGTGCAGAGTGGCCAAGGATCAGCAATCTCCACATAAAACTGATCATGCAGACCAAACCATAAGTCGTAGAGACTTGAAACTTGGAGGGATGAGTGTACTCCCACCGCCTACAATGTCACTAAAGCTCGCCCCAATCGGCCTGTGCTACAGCGATCCAAAGTACAAAATCGCTCAGAACTCCTGAACCATTCGCTGCAGGCTCAAGTGTCTTATGTTTTAGGAATCCTTGGCTCATGCCGGACAAAACACATACCTTGGATTTGTCTGTCACCATGCAAAATTTTAATGGTATTTTGTGTTTTTTGAAAAAATTATCTTTGTGAACTAGTCTTAGGTTTTTTGCCTGATCAGAACCAAACCGGAGTAGGAAGATTCTCTGGAGAGTGATTATCTACAATAATCAAAAAAAAGTTGAACTTCCGACTCTCTGTCGCAAAGGGACGCCAAAATGTCCAAAACGCGCAGGTCCAGCTTTACTGAAATGGCTATAACTATTGAATGGAATGAGATATCTTCACCAAACTTACAGTGCGTATGTAAGAGCTAAATCTGAGGTCACATGAAAAGAGTCGCAGAGCTTGGCCACTTAGTGGTGCTATAAGAGGGCAAAAAACATAAAAACAAAAATCGGTACATATGCTCTTGGTCCAAAGTGCCACAGGTGGCTATAAGGACATTTGTGTATCTCCAAAAACATGGCTGCCAAAGGCCAATGAACTTATTAGATAATTAGCACCTATAAGACAAGATTAAGGGAAGTCGACTGGAACGAAACTTGGCGGGCCTTTTTGACTCATGGCCCTAAAGGTCTGTCAAGGCCACTGGGGGCAATATTGCATTTTTTTAAGGGTGTAAGTAATTGTCTATTACGTTGTGGTTTTTCACACATACGCACAATATTCATATCGTGCGATAGATCTCCTAATTCTGAACAACTTTGGCTCTAGAACTACTGCTGTCAATAAAATTGTGTGTTAAATGATTGAGAAAATGTATAAAAACCTACTTTTGTGAACTAGTCCTAGGTTTTCTGGCTCGATCTGGAAAAGACCACTATAGTAAAACTCAAAACTTCACAAAACCAGGTGAGCATATGCGACAGGTGATTCTAAACAAGCATGCAAAGTTTTAGGGAGATCGGACCACAGCTGCTGCTATAACAGTCATAAACATGGAAAACATTATATATTTCTATGGTAAATGCCGTGGATTTGCCAAAAAAAAAAAATTATTATTATTATTTTTAATGCATTTAATGCATCCTTGCTTAATAAAAGTGTTAGTTTCTTTTAAGTGCTACTTTAATCTAAATTCACTGTTTAAGGGCGTAACAGAACTACAACTGAAAAATCTAAATCTCTTTACCATGTGCACTTCTAATGACTGTATTTGTAAACTCCACCAATGTCCCATGTCTCCTCATGATTAAGGAGAGATACCTCACCAGAATCATTACTGTCGTCCTCTGCCAGTGCTCCTTTACAGGGCCATTTATAAAGAAAACTAACAGGAATGATTACATTCGGACACTGACTATCAGGCTAATTTAAGGATGAGCGAGTCAGCGGAATCCAATACACATGTGTTGTAAATGTTCTGTGGCGCTGATTTTAGGGACACTGATGAACATGCAAAAGCTGTTTCAGCTATGGAGAACACCAATTAAAGTTACTTCCACTAGAAAAGAATGAGATGTATAATACAGGCATATGTAAGCTATATATACATGCACTGCAGCAATAAATGTCTTGCTGATTGAGTATGCAGTACATCACACTTCTATGCTGCATGGGACAAAACTGCCTTCATGAGCAAATTCTTTTTTAATGCTATCTGTAGGGAAAATCCTAAACAGATGAAAAACAATGAGATGATGTAAACAATGCACAGCGGGACTGAAACAATTTGTAATACTAATGTTGAAGTCTGAGTTGCAAGAGCATCGGGTGATTAATTTATACAAGCTACTGTGCAGCAGAGTTTTTAGTACATTGTGCTATTAATACAACCCAGACAGCTTTCTGGATCTGGATATGGAATGGATGCTACCCTGACAGTACATAACACTGATTCAGGCCAGTGGCTGGCACAGTTATGAAATAAAATATGGCTTAACATCTTTGATTATAGACAGATATTTCATTAGCCATAAACTAAGCATTATGTTTTTGTATGCATTCATTTATACACTTCTTTACACAAACCCATTAAACAGTTTTATGCCAAGGAACCACAGTTTGTAGTAATAGCTGGCACATTAACAAAAATGTTTATTTATGTGCACTGCCTCGGTTAATTGAAACGAAATGATTTTTCTGATTATTCTTCAACGCAGGACTGGGTGAGATTTCCTGTTCCTGTAGCGGCTTACAGGAAATAACGAGAAGACATTTAGCTGAAAGCAGCAATTACCAAGGTTCAAGCGCTTTAAGATATTTAAGCCCATATGAAAAACGACATTATTATTCAACAAGCCGGTAGCCACCTAAATCAATGATTAAAAAAGCATTTTTGGCCTGGTCAAATCCTGGTCATTTACTCTAGAACTATGATGTTTTTGTAACGTTTATGACTGTTATAGCACCAGCTGTGGTCCGATTTTCCTAAAACTTACTTGTTTAGAATCACCTATCGCATGTACTCAGGTTTCGTGTTTTGAGTTTTCGGCTTTATAGGCTTTTGGGTATATTTGGACACGCCCCTTTTCTAAACGACCCCGTTATAGCTTCACAAAGGGTAAATTTAGCCTTTTTTGATAATTATTGTCCTAGAGAGTCCAGAGAATTGCACTGCCATGTTTTTTTCCAGATTGAGCAAAAAACCTAGGACTAGTTTGCAAAAGTAATTTTTTTTTTACATCTTCTCAATCATTTAATAAACGTTTGATTGACAGCAGTGGTTCTAGAGGCAAAGTTATGAATATTGTGTGTATGTGTGAAAAAACGCACAGTATACATAGTTTATGCCCTTGAAAAATGCAACATCGTCCCCCAGTGGCTGATTTATTTCAAATTTCTTACAGATCCTTAGGGCATGTTTTTTAGAATAACCACTTGTGTAACTTTGGACCAAGACTGTGCATACCAATTTTCATGTCGATAGGACAAATGGGTGCATTGTTATAGGGATAGCTTGGTACCATCATTTTGGCTTCGGTACGATACCAGACTGTGATACCTGGGTATCGATACTAAATCTATACCATAGGCGACAAATAACGAGCCTTAAAAGATAAGTGAATTGAAAACAATTTAGTAAGTAATGTTAACATACTTAACATATTAGTTCATTGATCATTTATAACTAATTATTGACCTAGATTAATAAGTGCTGTAATACTGTTAGGTCAGCTTACATAATGAATTCTAACAAAGGCTGCTTTACTGTAAAGTCTTATTCTAACAGTCAAAGTAATCAAAATCATGTTATCATCTCTCTCTCTCTCTGATGGTTTTCAGATTTCAGACTCAGATAGCTAAAGAAAAAGCATATGGTTTACACATGATTTATAGCAATGCTTGCATACAGGTGCAGTAAGGTCAGCTCGTTCACCTTTATCATCTGTTATGTATGCAAAATAATGCCAAATTTAACTTCTGTTGTCTTTATGTACTAGTATCGAGCGCGTTGATGGAGTTTCATCTGTTTGATAATCCATCGCGTTGTTCTGTTGTCACGTTTTGTTTCGCAGCAATTTGGGAAGAACTTCGGAACAGCAGCATATAAAAAGCTGAATTGATCAAAATTATATTATCGAACCGTCTTACCGGTATTTTTCCAATACCGGTATACCACGCATCCCTACATTGTTATGGCCGTTTTTATGTTTTTTTCCCTCTTATAGCACCACCAAGTAGCCAAGCTCTGCAACTTTTATTTCCACGTGACCTCAGATTCAGCTCTTACATGCATGTTGTGAGTTTGGCGAAGATATCTCATTCCGTTCAAAAGTTACAGCCTATTTAGTAAAAGCGGCCCTTTCCATTTCAAACGTTTTGGCGGGCATTTGTGAGGGAGGAGTTCAACTTTTTTTTAGTAATTATTGAAACGTCCTGCACTGGTTTGGTTCCGATCGGGCGAAAAACATAGGACTAGTTTGCAAAAGTAGATTTTTAAAAAAAAAAATGCAAAATACCCGAAAATTTCGTTTTGTGTGTTTTGTCCGGCATAAGCCAAACTTTCTGTGACATAAGACACTTCAGCCTGTAACGAAAGGATGAGGTCCTCATCAGCCCGATTGGGGCTTGCCTTGGTGACTTTGTAGAGGATGTGAGTACTATAATCAGTTTCAAGTCTCTACGACTTACGGTTTTATCTGCACAATCATTTATCTGCATTCTTATGGCAAAAATAGGGTAGAAAAAAAATGTTCTAAGAACAAAATTGAAAATGTTATTAAAATTTTAGAATGTCTTTTTGATGTTTTTTTTAAAAAAAAATTCTTGGTTATGTGAATTTTCCATTGTATAATTTTGTAAACATTATGGGAATGTCACTTTTGAATGTTCACAGAACCATCTGAAACCAATTAGTAACATTTAAAAAGGTTCCACAGAGAGTGTAGGCCTATAAAGACTAGATAACTTTAAATTAACGTTCTTTTAACATTACTGGAAGATAACTTTTTGCCAGAACGTCCAGCCAAAGTTCTGAGAACGTTCCCTGTTGGATTTGTAACCAATAAATACTCCTCTGGGATAGCATATCTTATATAAATAACATACCGTTTAATTTATATAAGCTTCAAACGTTGAAATGCACGCCAAAACTTCATATGGCAAGCATAAGACTGTTTCATTTCTCTTCAGGATATTTAGTGAAAGCAGAGAACGTGACCCTGTTAAACTTCATCCATAAAGAGAGCAGCAGTCACGCCTGTAGGAGTCAGTAAACCTCTTCCAGCCGCTGCGCTGCATTTCCGCTTCCACTGGACTCAAGAGTCCCTGCAAAAAGAGCTGTGAGGGGCTCAGAAGCACGACAGGGTTCGGTATATGTCAGAAACACATTTATGCCTCATAGTAGTGACTCCGAAAGTTTGTAGCTCAGTCGGAATGCAGAGTTAAAGGGAACGCGGAGGAAAGAGTTTCACCAACTCCAAACTTTGTTTTGGTCTCTGAGTGGTTGACAGAAGCTTCCAGGAAAAGACGTCGGACAGGTAAGAGCATGTAATGTAATGTAATGTACACTGATAAAGGCTCATGATGAATGAGCTTTATTGTGCACTGGTGACGATGAATACTTATATGTATATCGATTGTTTTTTTTGTTTTTTGTTTTTTTAATCTTCTGAGGGCTCTTTAAGGCTATTTACCTGTTGAAAAAGTTCTACTGATATCTTTGTGCCTTTGATGTGATGATTAATAGCCTTAAAGAAACATTTACGAAGTTGCTTTGAGAATGGAAAAAAGAATGTTACAATGTAACTGTTTGCTGAAATTCTAAGTCCACTAACAATGTAAAAATGATTTTAAAAAAGGGGGTTTAAAATGATACAGTTAAAAACCTGTTAATTTGTTAACTAAAATATTCTATTTTACTAAAATGTTTTTCTTTCAAATATTGAGAAGTAAGAAAGGATGAAAGGACATATATAATGTATAAAATATTTCAATGTATTACGTATAATAATTAATACATTCATTCAGATAAAGCATATCTATCTATGAATCATTTTCATTAATCATTTTATTCACTTTTTTGTCTTTTTACAGTATAATATACAGGGTATATTCTAAATAAGCAATGGTAACATTATAAACATTTGGATATGAACTACTGATCTGTTAGGACTTCTGATCATTTAAGTTTATATATTGCCAGAAACAGTATTATACAATGTAGCATGTCATAAAATGTTATAGGTGTAAAGAGAGTTGTAAGAGTCTGAGATCTTAGCTTGACAAGAGGGAGGAATGTTAGAGCGCAGACGCAGAGGTATTTCAGGAATCAAAGCTTAAATTCAGAGCTCTTTGAGAGACAACAGCTGAGCAGAGATCAATATGCTCTAAAGTGGCCAGTGGAGACAATATCTACTTCAGTCGCATGTTTTCAGCTGTCACATCACATGCACGGTCAAACCGAGACTTATAAAGCTCACAAGGATATTCGGAATGATTTAGCCAAGCTGAATGATTGATTCTGGTGTTTTATCAAATGTTTCTCATTTGGGATAGTTTCCTTTAAACCTTATTGCCCTGCACACTTAATGGCCCTATTTTGAGGAATGCTGAGGTTATCTGATGCCCCTTTTAGAGCCGTTCGTCCACAGCAGGACATTTTTGTCCTTGCGTAAACAGTCTCCCATTCTGGTTTTGTGTCCATGTGGTCTCAAACCGGCCGTTGTGTTTACAGTCTAGAAGATCAGCATGTATCCCTTTGACCCTGACCCTCACGTTCCTATTCTGCATCCTGCCTGGAGCAGGCGGTCCCCATGACCACTGCTCTCCAAGGCCTTCTGCCGGGGGAACACATGTGGCAATATCCTCTGCGCTGCAGGGAGGGCACGTGGCACAAGTTTTTTGTTTTTTTTTGTGGCTGATGAGTCCCCTCCCCAACAGCTTCATCGTCCTCTCTTTTTAAAGAGGCTGTGATTAAACTCACCACACCGAGTTTTTGGTCTAATCAAACCCTTCTGCTGGATCTCATTGTTTTTTAGCTCTTTATTGGAGTTCCCGTTGGAAGATTAAAATGTCGATATAACAGGCATCAAAGCTTTTCATTGTGGATGCTCGGAATGAGTATCGCCAGTTACGCCAAATGAAAGCGTATGCTGTAAACAATGATTTTACAAAGTTTTAAATAAAACAAAGATTATAATATAACACTGATGTCTATGGTAGTGATCAAATTGGAGTAAATCTCCCTTTAAAAGTAACTTGATGCTTAAAATAAAGATTGTATCAATTACGTTAGTAGGTGGCGACAAGTGACCGCTAAAAAAGTATTTGTCCTTGAATCATTTAGTCAAGAGATTTATTCAAAAGCACTGATTTATCCAGTAATTAAGCAAGTGGAGGCTTTATGAGTGAGTCGTTGAATTGTTAACTCCAGATTTGTTCAAAAACGCTGATTCATCCAGTAATGAAGCAAGTGACGTTTCTGTGAGTGAGTCATTGAATCGTTTACTGAAGAGATTTGTTCAAACATACTGATTCATCCAGTAATGAAGCAAGTGAAGTTTCTGTGAGTCATTGACTCATTCATTCAGGAGATTTGTTCAAAAATACTGATTCATCCAGTAATGAAACAAGTGAAGTTTCCGTGATTAAATGAATCATTTATTCAAAATATTTGTTCAGAAATGTTAATTAAATCAGTAATGAAGGAAGTAAGGTTTCTGTGAGTTAGTCATTGAATCGTGTATTCAAGAGATTTGTTTAAAAACACTGATATATCCAGTAGGGAAGTAAGTGACGTTTCTGTGAGTGAGTCATTGAATCATTTATTCAAGAGATTTGTTCAAAAATGCTAATTCAACCAGTAATGAACCAAGTGAACTTTCTGTGGGTGACTCATTGAATCATTTACTCAAGAGATTTGTTCAAAAACACTGATTCATCTGGTAAAGAAGCAAGTGAAGTTTCTGTGAGTGAGTCATTGAATAATTTTTTCAAGCAGTTTGTTCAAAAACGCTAATTCAACCAGTAATGAACCAAGTGAAGTTTCTATGTCATGGAATCGTTTACACAAGAGATTTGTTCAGAAACACTGATTCATCCAATAATGAAGCAAGTGACGTTTCTGTGAGTCATTGAATAATTCATTCAAGAAATTTGCTTTAAAATGCTAATTCAACAAGTCCTCATTTAAATCATTTATTCAAGAGATTTGTTCAAAAACGTTAATTGAAAGAGTAATGGCCAAGTAAACTTTCTTTGGGTAAGTCACTGAATCATTTACTCTAGAGATTTGTTCAAAAACACTGATTCGTTCAGTAATGAAGCAAGTGAAGTTTCTGTGAGTCATTGAATCGTTTACTCAAGAGGTTTGTTCAAAAATACTGATTCATCCAGTAATGAAGAAAGTGAATTTTCTGTGAATGAGTCGTTGAATTATTTCTTCAAGAGATTTGTGCTAATTCATCTAGTAATTCATCTAGCAAGTAAAGTTTCTGTGGGTGAGGCACTGAATCATTCACTCAAGACATTCGTTCAGAAACAGTAATGAAGCAAACAAAGTCTTTGCTTGAATCATCGAATCATTCTTTCAAACCAACTTAAAAAATGATATATATGTAGTGGTGTGTGCAAAAATGTGGGATTCCTCCAAAACCGTACAGCTCTAAACAGCTCTAGGTCTTTCTAGTAAAGTAAAAATTGTTTCAAAATAAATCTTACACTAATCTTTTTTTCCAGTGTACTTGTTTTGTGATTCACACTTTGGAATAAATGAATCATACACTAGTGTTTTTTGTACTAGTGTAGTTTACATCATCTCTAGCTCTAACTCATCATGCTTAATTAATTGCTTTGTTTTTCCAGCCTGATGTTCACGAACATTCCCATTATCTCCAGCCGACTACACAACTACAACATCTACACGTTCTGACACCCACACTGAGTCCACAGTTGTTAAATCAACAGTTTTGTTCTCCCTTTGACCTCATTGACTCATTCGCCCAGTGCCAGGCTGTTCAGTGCGGGGTAGGATCACTGGCCACAGACAGGAACAAGAGCTGCTCTGTGCCTCTGTGAGTACGGGACAGCATCGGCCTTATAGTTCAAGCTATGACTTAGCAGAAACAGAAGAAAGCTCAGCTTAACACTTCACTTACAGCTGTGTGACATAAGCACAGATAATGACATTTTGAGCAGTTAGTCTGAATGGCATTTGGGCTCTGTGACATCACTGATATAAAGTAGATGTCATGGTATTAGATAATGTGGAGCGGACAATATACAGTACACTACAGGTTTGGAAAACAAACAAAATCTAAATATTAACTGAATTCTCATAAATTTGTTAATGAATTTTTTAGAAATTTATTTTAGAGGAAAATTTGTGGAATGCATCCAAGCATGGCTAAAATGTGTTGACCAGAGCTAGTGTATATTTATAGGCATAATAATTTCTCTCTACTCTGTCCACTATCTTGGCTGGTGGGCTGTTTGCAATGCATTCTGGCATTGCCTTTTTTAGATATTTTTTAGACAGCTCACTAAGTATTAAAATGACTCCAGTGTTTCCCCTGCCATTATATTAAAAAATAAATATTACAACAAGATTAACCACCTAATTGTAGAAAAAACACTACAATTATTGTTAAAAGTTTTTTTAACAGAAAATTCACACAATTTTTCTTCCATGTATTAATTTTAAAAGAAAAACCTCTGTTTGTTTGGCAACAAATAAAAGGGTTTAATTTTCGTTGATTAAAAAAAATGTTTAATGCCTTCATTTGATTATCAGAAAAATGAAAACGCACACGAATTTCTGAAAAAAGAAAAGAAAACAATTGTAGGGCCCTATTGTTCAAAATGTTGAAACTGTGATTTTTGGACTTATTTTTTCACTGAAATAAATGTTTTTGTTATTACACAGAGAGTAAAGTACCGAAAAAAAAAAGTACCGTACCTTTGGTATCCTCCCCCCTCCACCTCCAAAACTGGAATCCTAGGGGAAACACTGTACTCTGTTGACATGTGCACTCGATAAGACATTTTCAGTTCTTTTATCAATCCATCCATCCATGTAAAATGACATTTGAAGTTAATGGTCCCTGATCCCAATTCTTCTTCTTTTTCCCCCCCTGTAGATATTCTATTATATCTCAGTAGCATAGTTCAGTTATGGTGGTAACTATATGGCAAGTACATTCTTGTCTATATTTTGACGCTGTGACTCAACCACATGCTGTTGTTTACAGTCTTTCTATTTTGGAGAGCAGACTGTTCTAGTTACACAGGAAAAAAAAAAAAAGAGTTTTAAATATTACACTTTGTGGCCCAACATGAATTCCTAAGAATGTGATGTTGATAAGGTTGTTTTTTCATAAATGTGTTTGTGCATGTGTCGCAGGGTAGATAACTCACCGATGCCTATAGTGGTTGTGGCATGTTTTTTACTGAGTCAAGCAACCCTGTTTCAAGTATGTTATTTGTTCTATGTGTGCTTGTTCCAATTAAATGCTCTAAGAGAAGTTGCCCACATGTTTAGCGTTTCCCTGTGGAGAAAACCTTCCAGTCAGTTTTTCATAGGCAGTTGAAAGCAATTGTTCTTCGTGTGGGTTTACATCTGTTTTGACCTTTTTCAGCAGCACCGCAGTTGATGTGTTAATGTGTGCCTTACACACCTCTGTGATGTTTGGGTGTTTTGGTGTTCAGGTTGGTTTCCGAAGCATTTCTGTGCAGTTGTAAGGTGTTGTGAGTGTTGTAACATGTTTCATGGAGTTTCTAGGGTGATCTAGTTGCTGTATAGGTTGTTAAATGACGCAAGTTTGACCCAAGTCTGGCTCTAGTCTTATAATAGCACACCACTCAACAAGCAGTGTGATTTGAGACATTATTCATGCTGGTTGCCCAAAGGTGCAGAGGTTTGTTCAGATACCTAAACTTGTCTTTTCAAGCACAACTAATAACTAGTAATTCTGTGTACTTGGCAAATGATGATGTTTTCATGGTTATATATAACTTGAAATTGTTCTCTGTTCCTGGTTTTTGGTATGTTCAATTCAGAATTAGGCCTGCAATAATAAGTAATATAATAAAGTTCAAATCTTTGGGGTTGGTAAGCATTTTAATGTTATTGAAAGACATCTTTTATGCTCAACAAGCCTGCATTTATTTGATGAAAATACAGTAAAACAGTTATGTTCTGAAATATTATTATAGTTTAAAATAATGTTTGCTTTTTATATTTTATTGTAAATTTTAATGTCATGTTTGTCAATGTTTAATTATTTTTGTGATGCCAAAGCCGAATTTTAAGAAGTCATTACTCCAGTCTTCAGGAATCTTTGATGAATATAACATCAAACTAACAGCATTTTAAAAAAAAAAAAAAAAAACCTTTTGTAACATTATAAATATCTTAGAATGAAAGTGTAAGTTTCTTTAAAATAAATGATTTAAATAATTAATAAAATTTGATAGTCCTGTGCAATGAATAAATAAAAGTATTTGTTTACATAATGTGTTCACTGTGTAAGTACACACATACAGTAATATATTCCAAGAATATTTACATGTACTTATTTTTATGAATATAATTCATATTATATATAAATTTATATATTCATATATATCATTTTTCTATATTTACCATTGTCATAAAAGCATGACTGATGAGGCAGTAATAAAACAAAAAAGAAATTATGTATGCAAATATCCATTTAAGAGTCATATTATGGAAAACAATAAATTAATTAATTAATTAAAAAAATGTGTGTGTGTGTATATATATATATATATATATATATATATATATGTGTGTGTGTGTGTGTGTGTTTATATATATATATATATATATATATATATATATATATATATATATGTATATATGCATATATATGTGTGTATATATATATATATATATATGTGTGTATGAATTATATTCATAAAAATATATACATGTAAATATATATACATATTTTCAAAATATATACTGTATGTGTGTGCCTCTATACATAATAAATATACACAGTAAACATATATATTATATAAACAAAAAATATTTTGAAAATATAGTATTTACATGTATATATTTTTATGAATATAATTTTTATTATATATAACTTTAATATATAAACACAACATATTTTTCTTAAAAATATCTATGTGTGTATTTATATGTGAATATATGTGTATTATATAAACAAAAAATAATTTTATATATATATGAAATATATATATGTAAATGTGTATATGTGTATATGTGTGTGCGTGAATGTGTATATATGTGTGTGTGTGTGTGTATATATATATATATACACACACATACACGTATATATACAGTATTTTGAAAATATAGTATTTACATGTATATATTTTTATGAATATAATTTTTATTATATATAACTTTAATATATAAACACAACATATTTTTCTTAAAAATATCTATGTGTGTGTATTTAATATGCTTAATGAATATACACAGTACACACACATATATTATGTAAACAAACTTTTATTTTGGATGTGATTAATCACGATTAATCGTTCCACAGCACTAGAATTTGAACAGTAGTGTGTATTGTAAGGAGACACATTTCGGTTTATTTGGAGAAAGATTTGAATGGAACTGGAAAGATTGTCTGAAGTGTACTCAGTGCTAGAAGCCATATCACGTCAGCTGACATTTTTAAGTTTTGTGTTTCACAAAAGTTATGACAATTATATTCCATCAGGCTCCTGGTACATCTGACACCTATAGAGAACATTGACTTACATTGCTGTAATCCAAAGCATATGGATTCTTCTGATCAGACTGAAGTGTGACTTTTATAGTCTTTAGGTTGGCTTTTGTCCATTGCATCATCAATTCAACAGCACGTTCTGGTGGGTCATGTTTTATTGAGTTGGAAATTAGATCATCGTTAGGGAAAAATGACCAAGAGCGGAGATCTTTGAGCCAAAGGTTCCAGTGCTGCCTTCCATCCCTCTGTTTCTACTCCTGATATGGAGGCCAAAGCAGTGTGACAGTTTGTTCAGAGCGTGTTTGAGGGCACATATGATGGTGTCATAGACAATACGAGAGTTTGACTAACTGGAGCCAGATGCCTCAGACTTTAGCCTTGGATGTGTCACGCTGCAAATTGAGGGAAACCACACGCACCATTGCAACAGACAGTTTATTGCAAGGTTTTCAAGGAAGGGTTATTATGAGTCATTTATTTTGGGGGATTTCTAATTGGATCTCCAGCCATAAAACACGTTTTCAGAGTCTGTGAGATGTTCACTCCATTAATATTTTCAATGTTGCTTGTTTAATTTCCATTTCTTACCATTGTCCATTTACCATTTCTTTTGGAATTCTAAAATTCTTGCTTTTTACCCTGCCGTCCCAATCAACCTGTTGAGTTCGTATTGCAATAATGACTTTACGGTTGGCCATACCTTTTATGGTACTTCTACAATAAGTAAATCTTTATTGTATGTAGGGATCCATGATAACCAACCCAGTATCATGAGATTATGTAGCTGTTTTACAAATTGGCAATTTGGTTCGAATTCATGCAATCTGATTAGTGCATGATTTTTAAAGGGGAAAAAAGCAAGGAAGAAGGTCCAATCTCAACCCTAAACTTAACCCTCACTGGGGCGTAAACGGATATTATGAAAACCTGTGAATAAGACTCTACAAATTCATGTGAGCCAATGTGCTTAAAGGATTAGTTCACTTCCAGAATAAACATTTCCTGGTAATTTACTCACCCTATGTCATCCAAGATGTTCATGTCTTTCTTTCTTAAGTCAAAAAGAAATTAAGGGTTTTGAGGAAAACATTCCATGATTTTTCTACAAATAGTGGACTTCAGTGGGAGTCAACGGGTTGAAGGTCCAAATTGCAGTTTCAGTGCAGCTTCAAGGAGCTCTACACGATCCCAGCTAAGGAATAAGGGTCTTATCTAACAAAACGATTGGTCATTTTCTGGAAGAAAATACAAATTTATATACTTTTTAACCACAAATGCTTATCTTGCACTAGCTCAGCTTCACACAATTATGTAGTCACACTGGAAAGGTCACGTGTTGGTTACGCAATGTGAAGCTGTAGATGCGCATTGCAGAGCTAGTGCAAGACAAACATTTGTGGTTAAAAAGTATATAAATGTAAATGTAATATTTATTTATTCATTTATTTATTTCAGAAAATGACCAATTGTTTCACTAAATAAGACCCTTATTTAGGGTTGGGTGATATGGCCAAAAAGACTATTACAATAATTTTTTTTTTTCATATCAGTTGATATTGATAATTATCATAATAAATGTGTAAAAAACAGGTGGTTAATTCTGGCTTTAAACTATTCTTTATTGTCAGAACATGACACACTTCAAAAACACTTTTTCCAGTAATTTTTCCTTAACAAAATAAATATCTTAATAGAAAAAAATAATTTCTTAGTTCTGCATGTTTTAATGAGTAATATTGTTTCAAATTAAGAAACAGGTTTGTGTTGCCTGATAATGTTAATGAAGTTTTTCTTTAGTAGTTTTTTTTTTCTCTAGTTTAAGACTAATTAGCAAAACTACTCTTTCAAATATCAACAATTTTCCCAAAATATGAATTGAATGTGAAAAAATGGACTTCTGTACCTAGAAATGCATGTAGAGTGGTGCATGTGAGCACAGTGGGATGGAGAATGGGGCCCTGGAGAGCCATCCTCACTACCTGAATGAAACCCAGCTAACTGCACACAAAGGGACCTTATTGGCAAGGCATAACCATCCCTTGCGTCCCTCTCTGCCAGCACTCTGTTCAAAAGCACTTTTGTGAGGCTCTACATAGTTCAGGCCTTTTTGGAATTACTACCTCACTGTGGCGATTAAAGACGTGGATAGCTATTACTTGGCCCGGTCCACTTCGCTGTACTATTATCACTGGGAATTTGATTCTTTATTC
Source organism: Labeo rohita (assembly GCF_022985175.1). Taxonomy (NCBI): domain Eukaryota; kingdom Metazoa; phylum Chordata; class Actinopteri; order Cypriniformes; family Cyprinidae; genus Labeo; species Labeo rohita. The sequence continues at coordinate 7,251,687 of NC_066886.1, read as the reverse complement.
TTAACAGACAGGAAGTGAGTAGTTTGAGAGCGTAATGTACGGTGTGTGCTGTTGTTGACATGTTCAAACCTGTCGCTGACAGTCTCGGCCCACCAGTAACTGATAGTATTTCGCTTATCAGATAGGCAGCTTTGTACAGTCGTTTCGTGAATGCATAACAAATGTGTTTTCCCTGTTTTGCCTCAGCTTTACCTCTTAAAAAGTGCAAGGCGTGTTTTTGGATCCTTTCCTGGCCCTCCAGAAGGCCTGTTAGATCTTAAGAGAGCAACTGAAGGCGATTTGTTTGGCAGCTACACGGCCACGTCTGTCGACCTGATATAAACCATATTTGACGTCGCTTTAATGCAGTCATTAGCGTATCAGAAGGCAGCAGAAAGCTTTTTGATTGCCTCATGTCCCTGCAGAGCTGGTAGTCCTGGGCCATTTATTTCTCAATCACACTAATTCATTCCTGAGGTTTCTCCTGTATTACTGGACATACGGTATTGGCAGATTGAATGCTTGCCATTGCTCACCCTGCGAGTTTCCCAAGAGATTGCCTTGTCATTTAGTCATTCGGACACTTTTTTAAATGTCATTCTTTATTACAGGAACACATCTGAAAAATACAGAGATCATTTTTTAGATTTAGTTGTCCTCAGGTGAACTTTTTCAGGTCATGTGGAATTAGATGCTATACGAACCATTTCTGCTCAAGTGAGTTGTAATATCAATACCATATTCTTCATACTTTGTCGCCATGCGGTACATGGCATTCGGCACGAGTCTGGAACACTTGAATGCTGAGTTCCTATTTTTTTTCCTTCCCCTTTTCCTCTTTTTAAGTGTGTTTCTTTTGGCCTAACCTTTGTGCATGTGTATGGACCTTTGGATTGAAGGATAGCCCACTATATCATTTTTTTGATCATATGCCTGCATTTTTATGCCCTGCAAACATAAGCATTTGGATTTCTGTGGCATTGGTTGTGAATTCTGCTTGTCGGTGTTATTTTTGTTTTCTTGGCGGGCAAAAAGTATTCTTGTAGCTTCAGTTCTTGTAGCTTGTTGGTTCTCGAATTACATCATAAAAGATGAACGAAGGTCTTACGAATTTGAAATAACAGGGGGTGAGAAATAATGACAGAATTGTCATTTTTGGGTGAGCTATCCCTTTAAGAACAGTCTGATGTTCCTGCCTCTATTTAAGAGTCTAAAGGCACTTAACATTGACTTCCATTGCATGAGTCAGTGTTTAATTGGCTACACTGCATGGAAATTCCAATAGTGTTTGTTACTGCATAGTTTCCTGTAAGACTCATCAGAAATTATTTATATTACAATCCTTAACAGCATCAAAGATATTGGGCATTACGTGACATTATGTAAATGTTTTGTGTCTTTGAGAAAGCCTGTATTTGAACTGAAAGTAAACAGGTTACAAAATTGTAATTGTATTTTAAATTCAAGGAAGCTGAGTAATTGTTGAAGCTGCTATTGTGTGGCTCTAGGCGACATGAGGTGGTTTATCAAAGCTCAAGCAATCTAGTTGTTTTTCTCAATTCGTACAAAAGTACATCAGCCAGACCTCAAATTGTGGGATTTACACCAATGCCTCCCAGCAGAACAGCCGTGGTTGGTGAAATCAGCTAGTATGTGAGGTTGTACCACAGTTTGATTAGTACACGGGCCATAGTTTTTCTTGGAAGACCTCAAAAAGGTTGCCTTCATAAGAGTTTGCGTCAATTCTGTCTGATGGACTGTGGTGAACTGTTGGCTTGGTGAACCACTAACCAAAACTGCTACATTAGTTTTACAATCACACCGTAACACAATCTGTTTGATTGTTGAGAGATAATGTGCTTTTAAGTCAGTCTGCAGCAGCTGATGAATTTCAGGTGACAGACTCATGGTCTTGATACATTTGCAAAACTGAAAAGTTCAGTGCTTTTTTTTTTTTTCCCTCCCCTTTTCCTCTTTTTTTTTTTTTTAACACTAAAGTAATTTTTTAGCCTTTGCACGATTCCTTATTATGGTGCATAAATGGCATCAGATAATAATACTGGATGATTACCATATTCATTTACTACACTTTTAAAAAATAAAGTTTCCAAAAAGGTGTTTTTGCAGTTATGCCATAGAAGAACCATTTTTGGTTCCCAAAAGAACCGTTTTGAAGAACATTTAAAAAATCTAAAGAACCTTTTTCAACTATAAAGAACTTTTCTGCGTTTGAAAGGTTCTTTGGATGTTCAAGGTTTTTCATAGAACCATTGATGCCAGTAAAGAACCTTTATTTTTAAGAGTGTATAGTATTTCCTTTAATGATTCTTCAAAGAATACCTTGTTTATTTTGTTGCGCATGTCTAAAAACATTGTATTTCAGCAGTATCATAAAAAACGCCAATACAGTGATAACGTCTGTATGTGATTTGGATTCATCCAGTTATAATGATTTTATTTTCTTGATTTTTTTGTTTGGTTTCTGTTAGATCCTGCAAACTGTGTATTAGAAATGTCTTGTCTGTGATGCCCATTGAAAGGCAGTAATTATGTACTATGTGCAGACTCTAAATTTAGACCTGATTGATATGCATAACAGGGTCAGTCTAATGTGTTCTGTAATTCTAGCCTGGTTTTCATGTCAATCATTAGCCCTTGTTTCAGTAATCCATTTTCATTTTTAAATAGCTAATAGATGTATGTCAATAAAGCCAGTAGACAGATTGCAGATTTTGCACAATGTGTAAAGAATATTTTGTGCACAGCTCAGCTCAGCACAAATGACTGATTCATTCTTTAAAAGATATTGCCAGAATAAAGACGATCAAGCAACCATGCAATATAATCCAACAAAAGTGATATGTATTCAACCCTATTGTTGAGTTCCACGATCATGATTTCAGTTTTTTTTTTTTTTGAGTGTGTATAGTTTTCTCTCAGGTTTTGGGTAAGAAGTCTGCTCTAGTCCTGTGTTTTGGAATGCTCTTCATAATTGCTATGTTGCTTTGGCTGTTTCTGGAGAGATTGTTTTCTATTCATAGGTGTGGCAGCGTATAGTTGTGCTATGCAATTTCGCCTCTGACAGTCATCATGGAGATGTAGGGCAGGACGTTTCAAGAAGTAACATACCTCCACTAAGTATAGAAAAGCATTCTCAGTCCCGTTTTAGTATAAAACTCACTAAGGTCAAATGAAACTAGATTTACTCATTCTACTCATGCTTGCTGAAATCACTCCTACAGTTCTAGGGTGTTTGTGGTGTTTATGAGGTTACTAAATTCTGTCATTAATTACTCACCCTCATGTCATTCCAAAACGTTCCCGTAAAACCTTCATTCATCTTCAGAACACCAATTAAGATATTTTGGATGAAGACTGACACGGAAGAGAAGAAATTGTTGAATAGAGTCGTTATTTTGTTTTCTTTGTGCATAAAGTATTCTTGTAGCTTTATAACATTACGGCTGAATCACGGTCACATGGACTATTTTAACGATGTCCTTACTACCTGGGCCTTGAATGTAATAGTTGCATTGTTATTTATATAGAATCAGAAGGTTCTCGGATTTCATCTCAATTTATGTTCTGAAGATGAATACATTTCTTAAGCATTTGGAATGACACGAGGGTGAATAATTAATGACAGAATTTTCATTTTTGGATGAACTATTCCTTTAAGTAAAAAGAACCAAGGCCTTATGCTATTCTAACCCTTAGATAAGGAAATTTACAAAACATTTATGTTTACACACCTCATTTTTGAGAGAATGTGCAATAACAAATGCATGTACACTGTAAAAAATAAAAAACACAATTTGTTGAGTCAGCTTAAAATAATTTGTTACCCTGCTGCCTTAAAATGTTAAGTTCAGTCAACTAAAATAAGTTTATTCAACTTGAAATGTTAAGTTGTACTAAGTAACAACTTAGATATTTGTGTTTGCTAAACTATGGTAACAGATGGGTAAGTAACCCAGCTGCCTTAAAAATTTTAAATATCTAAGTTGTCACTTAGTATAATTTAACATTTCAAGTTGAATAAACTTTTTTTGAGTTGACTGAACTTAAAATTTTAAGGCAGCCAGGTTACAAATTATTTTAAGTTGACTCAGCAAATTGTTTTTTACAGTGTAGGAGACATCTTCTTATATTATTAAATAGTTTTATTAAAAGAAATTACACATTTTAGCTTTAAGCTAAACTATATTAGTCGCACCGTTCCATAGTTTAAATCCCTAGTAGTTCTGATAGTGTGCTAGCTAAGAGCAGCATTTAATATGCTTATAATAACCACTTTTCACTTTGTTGTTTTGTTGATTAACTTCATTTTAAGTGCCTAACGTGGCAGATTTGAGGCCGCAAGACATTTAAAACATAAAATACCCAGTTTCAGTGTGGTCGTGGCGCGCTCTCTGCTACTACTATTTTTCATGTGGTTCACGTTTAGTGATGCCTGCTGTTGACCTACTGTTGTTTGAAAAGAAAACATTTAACTCACATTTAACAACAGAGCACAATGCAAATTTTGGACTTACTAATGGAGATCAATGATATTACTAAAAACAAGTCTGGGATAACATTTGATCTATTATTTGATGGCTTGAATAAATGTTAATGTATTTGTCTCTTGGAGAACAGCCGGCTTTCTGTCTTTCCGACATGAAACATTTGTGATCGTGATGGACTGAAGCCCTGTTTTTACAGCAGTGGTTTAACCAGCTCCAGATGCAATTCCATAAATCTTATCACCTCTTTTCTAAGCCTTTTAAAACTTATTCAGAAGCTCTTATGCAAAGCCAAGAGTGCCCCCCTCTCTCTCTACATAGATTTATTAGCTGTGGTGGGGTGTGCAATCTGCCCAGTTTGCCAATGTGAGAGGAAAACAGCTGGACTAGTGTGAACTTTGCTGTAGATCTGCACAAGATGAAGAGTGGCACTTTGGTTTTCCAAAAAAGAAGGAAATAAATGGGGAAAATTATAGATGCATTAATTTTAAAATAAAAACACAGCTTTATATTTGATGAACACATAATTAAAACCACTGATTTATTTACATTTTATTCTTTAATTTTTATACTTTTAATATTTTGTGTCAAATGCAGTGTCATTCGTACGTTTAATGTGGATTAAATTAAAATTAAAAGTCCACATGCATGGCTTCTGCACAGGAAATTCTTTTATTAAATATTTTAACATTTGTAGAATATGCTTTCTGTTCACTCAGCTCGGTTTAAACATATTTTAACATTAATATTTCCTTCAAACTAAGCATAGAAATGTCTGCAGATTCTGTTATGCAGCACTTTTTAAATGACATCTTATTTCTTGGAAATAAGAGTTAGAAAGTCTATAGGGCAATTGCTCGTATTTAATTAAATTTTTGGACTTTTAACTTATTTTATAGCAGTTTCATATTCAGAGCAATTAATAAAGATGGAATCACTCAATAAAACCTTATTTTTGGATGAAACAGATTCTTTGTTCCATTGCTTAATGTCATCATTCATTTCTAAGTTTATTTTAACATTTAAAAAGTGTGATCTTTAGGATTTAGAATGTTTAAAGGAGAAGTCCACTTCCAAAACAAAGATTCACATATAATGTACTCACCCCCTTGTCATCCAAGATTTTCATGACTTTCTTTCTTCAGTCGTAAAGAAATTATGTTTTTTGGAGAAAACATTTCTGCATTTTTCTTCATATAATGGACTGATAAGGTTTGGAACTTCCAAAATGCAGTTTAAACGATCCCAGCGGCTTCAAACAATCCCAAATGCGGTTGTAAACAATCCCAACCGAGGAAGTAGGGTCTTATCTAGCGAAACGATCGGTTATTTTCATTTAAAAAATACAATTTAACCCTTTAACTGTGTGTTACAAATTATGTAGGAAAAGTAATAGATTAATATATGTCAAGAGTGCAACGTAAAATAAAAATCTACATCATAACATGAGATCTGACCTTTGTCACAAAAGACTTTCTTCGTTGCCTTTTCCCCTATCACGTTTTAGAAATCATAAATGATAGAAATTATATAAATTATATATCAGTTCAAAACTTAAAATCTCAAAATTCATCCTTTGAAAGACATTTTAAAATCAGACATTGCATTACCACGGAAAATGTACATCAAAATCATATCACAAAATGTTTTCATTCATGAATTATAAAAATTTAAATCTGGATAGTGCATTATGTCTGTGTTCAAAAATGGGAGTGACAGTTAAAGGGTTAAAGGAGAAGTCCACTTCCAGAACAACAATTTACAGATAATGTACTCACCCCCTTGTCGTCCAAGATGTTCATGCCTTTCTTTATTCAGTTGTAAAGAAATTGTGTTTTTTGAGGAAAACATTTCAGCATTTTTCTCCATATAATGGACTGATATGGTGTCCCGAGTTTGAACTTCCAAAATGCAGTTCAAATGCGGCTTCAAACAATCCCAGCCGAGGAAGAATGGTCTTGTTTACCAAAACGATTGGTTATTTTTATTTAAAAAATACAATTTAAATACTTTTTAATCTCAAACGCTCTTCTTGTCTTGCTCTCCCTGAACTCTGTGTATTCTGGCTCAAGAAACTCCAATCGTTTTTTTCCCCCTTAACTTCAAAAATCATTTCAAAATCATCCTACATTGCTGCAGAAGTACACTCTTAAAAATACAGGTGCTTTGAAAGGTTCTTCAAGCAGTGCCATAGAAGAACCATTTTTGATTCCACAAAGAACCATTCAGTAAAAGGTTCTTTAAAGAACCATCTCTTTCTTACCTTTTTATAATCTCAGGAAACTTCTTTCGCCACAAAGAACCTTTTGCAAAACAGATAGGTTCTTCAGATGTTTAAGGTTCTTTATGGAACCATTTAGACAAAAAAGATTCTTCTATGGCATCGTGAAGCACCTTCATTTTTAAGAGTGTACTGACCCAGACTTTTCAAACTGAACATGCAAAGATCAAGCACCCTTAACAAAAAAGTTAAAACAGCGATATAGGATGATTTTGAAGTTGATGAACATGAGATGGGAGTTTTTTGACATACCCTAACTGTCATGAACTGGGAAAAAACAGAGGTTGGGAAGAGCAAGACAAGACTTTTGAGTTTGAGATTAAAAAGTATTTAAATTGCATTTTTTAAATGAAAATAACTAGATAAGCTAGATAAGACCCTTCTTCCTCTGCTGGGATTGTTTACAATCACATTTGGGATCGTTTGAAGCTGCATTTAAACTGCATTTTGAAAGTTCAAACTCGGGGCACCATATCAGTCCATTATATGGAGAAAAATGCTGAAATGTTTTCCTCAAAAAACAACTTCTTTATGACTGAGGAAAGAAAAACATGAACATCTTGGAAGACAAGGGGGTGAGTACATTATCTGTCAGTTGTTGTTCTGGAAGTGGACTTCTCTTTTAAGTAGTGGGCAACACCATCTATGTTCACGTTGTGAGTGTTTTTATTCTGACTTTTATTTCATCTTTCGCATTTTGTAAATAAAATTCTCATGTCAGCTTTAAAATGATCTAAAGCCTCTAGTCCACGCCTGACTGCTTTTGACAGCAGTTATATTTTTTTGCACCTGAGGTTTCAGCCATCTGGCCACACTGCCGTCCACCGCTACTGACCTCCCATGAATGATATCCTCATAGTGATGACCGTCTTTAGCCACTCCATCCCTCATTTCTCAGCGTGGTGAATAGCCTGTCTGACTGATTGATATGGCGTATCCTTGGAGAGATCGCACTCGAATAAAATGACACGACACAGCTGTATATCACCGTTCAAAGTTGGATATTGCTGTCGAAAACCATTTTTGATGTGAGCGTAATTCAGCATGGTTGGCGATTAATCTCTCTTTATATATTATTCTGTCTCTTCTGTATTACGCTTGGAGTGTTTCTACTAGCTGTGCAAAAATAATTTAAATGTATGTGCTGCATACATATATTTAAATAGATTTTGTATGTTTTATTTTTAATAATGTCCTTATATTTAATCATTGTTTATTTTTTAAAATTATTTTTTTGTATTTATTATTTATTTATATTAATAAAATTCTTTCTTTATTTACTTTATATATATTAATTAAAAGTTTTGGAATTTTAAGGGTTTTTTTTTTTTTAATGACTCTTATGCTTATAAAAGCTATATTTGTTTGATTTAAAAATACAAAAAAAAAAACTGTAAAATTGTGAAATATTATTGCAATTTAAAATAATTGTATTCTATTTTAATATACTTTAAAATAGAATTTATTCTTGTTATGCAATGCTGAATTTTTAAAGCTGAATCACACTGATTAAAGTAGTTTGATTGATCTAACCCATAGGGTTTGCATGTTTCACATATGTATTTTGTACAATTACTGACTTAATTAAGTCCGCTATAAACACATTTACAAGTTGTGTTCAACCTCTGCCAGTTGTTCCATGATATAGTTGGGTGGGGAAATGAATGATCTCTCTCAGATAATGCATAGAAATTTTTACACAAACCTTATGTGACTGTCTCTCATCCCATGATGCTTTGCTGCTTCATATGGGAGATTGAATGTCTACTGGCTGGCTTTGGCAGGATGTGTTGTGATGCATTGGCTGTGTTTGGATAAGACTTTCAATGAGGGGGAACTGAATGAGCTCCACACCCATTGTCCGGCGCTCAGCAGCAGACCAATGAACAGAGGGTGTCAAGGAGAGGGCACGCAACTGCGCTGGTGTGTTTACTGAATATAAGCCAAGTATAAGCAACACTGATGGTTGGTCTTCAGAGGGTAAAGGAGAGCAAATAGATGGAAATATTTACCACAATCTAGAAATACAGGACTGCCAAATTCGGCAAAGTGTGACCTAAGCATCAGTGGTTTTAACACAAGACTGTGTTGTTCTGCTTGAAGGTGCTTCCTGCATGCATTGTTCTAGTAATTGCTTTCGGACAAGGTTAACAGGCAGATGCTCGCCTACACAAGTTTATTAGTCGGACTATTTATATCACTTGCCCTCTTTATCTGCCAGTTAGCCTTGTTTTCAGGGTCGTTTTGTTTTATGGAAGGTTAAAATGAATGTAAAAAGATGATTTTTTTTTTTTTAAGGGGTCATATCAGTCAAATTTTCCTTCCATGTTTTGAAATAATAGGAGTTTGATTTATAATAAGACATTATTATTTTTATTGATCAGCTGAAATTAAGTCTGAAATATGTATTTGTATTTTTTTAAACCGTTTTAGATCTGTTTTGTTTGTGATTCCCTTTAGTTTTGAACCACATGTATAATTAATACAATACTATTATTATTATTATTATTATTATTATTATTATTATATTATTATTATTATTATTATTATTATTATTTATTGTATTATTAAAAAATAGTAAAGCAGTCATTTAAATTAATATTTAAATTCATATATTATATAAATTATTCATTATAACTTTATATTATTATTATTATTATTATTATTATTATTATTATTAAAATAATTGCACAACATTTTATGATGATGATTTAACAAAAAACAACAACAAATAATAATAATAATAGTTGTTGTTGTTGTTGTTAATAACTAAATTAATAATAATAATAATAATAATAATTATTATTATTATTATTATTATTATTAATGATTGCACAACATTTATTATTAATAATTAAAATAATATTTAGCAACAACAAATAACAACATTATTAATAATTGTTGTTGTTAAATAACTAAAATAATAATAATAAAAATAATAATAATATTACTGTTTATTAATTAATTTATTATTATTATTATAGCAACAATATAACAACAAATAATAATATTGTTAATAATTGTTGATGGTAAATAATTAAGTTAATAATTGCTGCTGCTGTTAAATAACTAAATAAAAATAATAGTATTATTATTAAACAAAGATTGCACAACATTTTTCATTATCATTATTCATTATTTGACAACAATTAATACAACAACAACTAATAATAATAATAATAATAATAATAATAAAATAAATAAGTAATAATAATTGGTGTTGCTGTTAAGTAACTAAATTATTATTATTATTATTATTATTATTATTATTATTATTAATAATAATAATAATAATAATAATAATAATAATTTGTGTTAAATAACTAATTATTTGTATTATTAATAACAACAACTATTATTATTATTATTATTATTATTATTATTATTATTATTATTATTATTATTATTATAGTACCTCTGAAGGTCCCCAGTGTTAGGAAAGGTTGCCAAAATTTAATTGTAGACTGTAAAGGTTTGCACACTGCAAGATGGATTGGTTTGTAAATGTGTCTTTATTTAATACAGGCTTTGAAATAGGCTATTATTGAAGGATGGGACAGTGCAAATTGTATTTGTCCCAACAAGAAACTTAGCATAAACGTAGCATAATAAATGATTTTTTTTTTTTAACATGTTTTTGCACAAAAACTTTTTTTTAGCTTTTATAGGTACAATTATTTAAGGAAAATGAGTCATATGACCCCTTTAACTTTTAAAGGCCTTTTCAGTTTTAGGAGGTAATATCATAGCTGAAAAAGAGATTTCCATTGTAGTCTGTAATTGTATTTAAACATCTCTGCGTGTGTCCCAAGTCCACAGAGACACTTCCAGAATTCTCCCTCTGGTGCAGGAACAGAGTGTTCTGTTGTGTGACACAGCGTTTCCCAAACAGGATCAATACAAACAAGGTTAAGCAGAATAAAAATTACTGTCGCTGTTTCTGTTTTTAAAACCGCACACTGTGCAGACCTCTATTCCAAGCCACAACAACTACAAAAAAACAACCCAAAGTCATTAATGATATAGGCTTTCACTGGAAAATTCCAAAATAAAATGTAGGAATGGTTCTATTAAAAATGCCACGTATGGCGCTGTACTTTTTCTCCCGAAAGACAGAGAATAATGCAAAGGGATAACAAGGCAGTGCTTTGCGGTTGAGCTGTAAATAAAGTATTCGGGCATGTGCTGCGACTCAGGACAGGCTGTGGGCATAGGAACGTATACCAGGATTCAAGAAAAGGGGGAAAAAAGGAAATAAAAATGGTCCACCACAGAGTCACACAGCAGCTGCTGAGGGGAAACTCGTGCTCGTCCAGTCATTCAGTATGATCGCATGGAATGCAACCCGGCTCTGCTTTTGGTCCTGTCTAGTTTAGCAGCACTAAAGACAGACGCCTACAGGATATTGATCACATACCACACAGTTTGCTTTGGGTCAAATATGAATGCCTCACTGCTGTGTTCACCTTTGTCAGAATGAGCGAGGTGCTTGTCATCCAAGATGTTCATGTCTTTCTGTCTTCAGTCATAAAGAAATTATGATTTTTGAGGAAAACCTTTCAGGATTTTTCTCCATATAATGGACTTTATTGGTGCCCCGATTTCGAACTTCCAAAATGTAGTTTAAATGCGGCTTCAAAGGGCTCTAAACGACCCCAGCCGAGGAAGATGGGTTTTATCTAGCGAAACGATTAGTCATTCTGATTTGCTGCTAAAAAAGCATGTAATATTATTATGCTGAAAACAGCTGAGTAGAATTTTTTTCGGGTTTCTTTGAATAAAAAGTTCATAAAAACAGCATTTATCTGAAATAGAAATATTTTGTAACATTATAAATGTCTTTATTATCACTTTTGATTAAATTAAAGCATCCTTGCTAAATAAAAGGTATTCATTTCTATAATTCCTTTCCCCAAAAAAAAAAAAAAAAAAAAACCTGACTGACAAGCTTTTAAATGGTATAGTGTATAATGTTACAAGCTTTTTATTTTTGATAAATGCTGATCTTTGGATCTTTCTATCCTTACAAAAAGTACTCAACTGTTTTAAATATTTATGTTAATATTAATAATAAATATTTCTTGAACAGAAAATCAGCATATAACAATGATTTCTGATCATGTGATACTGAAGACCAGAGTAATGATGCTGAAAATTTACCTTTGATCACAGGAATTAATTACATTTTAAAATATATTCAAATAGAAATCAGTTATTTTAAATAGTAAAACATTTTTGAATTTTATTGTGTTTGCTGAATTTTGGATCAAATAAATGCAATGGTGAGAAAAGACTTCTTTAAAAACATAAAAAATCTTACTGTTAAACTTTTGACTGGTAGTGTGCATACATTTTTTTTTTTTGTTTTATTTTTTATATTAATTCTTTATTCATTTAGTTCGCTTTTTACTTTTATAATTTTTTTTTGCTTTATTATATTTACTCTTTTTATTTTTTTTTACTTTTGACTTATTCATTTATTTTATTGTTTTCAATTATTTTTTTACATTTACTTATTTAGTTACCTTTTTTCTTATTTCAGAGTGAAGCAGGATATAAGAGTTAACTATGTTAAAAATCTATTTAGTATTTTAATATTTAGTATATGTATTGCTATTTGACATCTTCAACTTATATGGTTGAGTCTAGTATAATAGTGTATTTAGAAACTGCATCTTTTCTAGACTGGCTTTGTTATTTTTTTTTACCATACTTTCAGCATTTTGATCAATATTTGGTTCAGTTTGTTGAAAACAGACTATTATAATGCTATGGTCTATTGATTTGTCCCATCAATTGTAATATGAGCCCATCTTCACCACATTGGTTTTCATAGGCTATGACTGAGAAAGGTTTCAGGACCATAAAGCACATGTGGAACACGGAAAACCATTTTGTTGGGAGCCATGTGGTATTTTGTCATGCATAAAGTTCGCAGGGCATTAAAATTGTAATATTGTTGGTACGATGTCCTAAAATAGAAGCTGTTATTTGATTTTAACAGCACAGCCCCTGGTCAAGAAAATGATTTATGCTTTTAATGCTCAAATTTTTATGGATCAATGAATTCACTGCTGCCAACAACAACAACCTGCACGTTTGAACAGTCAGAGTTTCCCCTTCATCCTTCAGAGGAATAACCAGAGGACTAAAAATGAGTTGTATTATTCTTTTTTTTTTTTCCCAGCACGTTTGGTTCCACATCCTCTCCCACCTCCATCAATTTCCCTGTCAAACCTGATGAGAGCACACCATGTTCTTTTAAATCAACGGTCAGAAGTGACCTTGACTCTTTTGTAATTATTTTTTGCACATGACCTACTTATTAAGAATTTGGTTTCATTAAACATTTCCCCTGTAAACCAATTAAGAAAATGGGTTAGTATGCCCTGTTGAAAAATAACATAAGGGAGTTATTAAAGTAATTAGGTCATAATCAGATTTTCATGTGTTTTTCTTTATTCATACTGTAAGCGTCTGTGGACTTTTCTGTGAATGGGACGGTTTGCTGAAAAACTACGGCGTGAGACTGTGTTGCTTCCAATCAGGTAGTCTCTTTGGGCCAGTTTCCATTGTGGAAAGGAAACAGGTTTCCGGTTTTCTCCACTTGTTCTCCTCTGCAGGGAAAGTTTTACTTACATAGCATTAAAAATTGAGCAGGACAATATTAAAGTGCATCTCGGTAGGGTAGTAATTAATGTCTTATGTAAGCGGGGTGTTTGAAAGGATGCAGTACAAATCTTAAAGTGTCAGCAAAACACTAGAGGCTAAATTAGACATTAGCTTATAAATTACAATAATGCATTGAGGTCAGGCTCAAAGTGAATGTTAATTTGGTGTAATTTAATTTTAAAAGTGCCCTTGGTGCAAAGGTAAGAAAAGTGTCAAGGCTATAAATGGATTTAAAGTGATCGTTTACCCAAAATATGCATTTTCGTGTTCTAGGATGATTTGCTTTCTTTTGTGAGACAGAAAAGATGATGTTTTGAACAATGTAGTTGGTTGGTGAACTGGTTGTAATGGAGTGAATGGCTTAAAATATGCAAAATGACCATAAAATCATCATAAATGTCTTTTATGGTATAACATATAATTCCTTTGTGTGAGGGACAGACTGAAATTTAAGTCATTTCTCTCTTAAAGTCTTGATATCCTCATGTTGAATCAACCTTTTGAATTGGATCTTTTTAATAAATCATTTGAACTATTTCACATAATCAATCTGAATTATTTGTTCACAAAGATTGTAAGTGAATAAGGACTTACTATTGGATGACTTAAAGGGGTCATCGGATGCAAAGTTCACTTTTACATGTTGTTTGAACATTAACGTGTGTTGGCAGTGTATGTACACATCTACTTTATAATGATAAAAATCCATGCAGTGGTTTTTAATTCATCTGTAATTTTTCAAATTGAACCATTCTCAGATGCCTGTCGGTGTGGTGTCACACCAACAGAGGCTGTTCCCACGATAGTTGATTGACATGAGCGTCTTACCTCAGACCCGCCTTAAATCAGCTAAAAAGTCCGATCCATTGTTTTGATGCCGGAGCAGGGATGTAAGTTAGACAAGAATATCTCCGATTGAGCGATTGAGGTGTTGTGTTGCTGGATGTAATAATGAATATAGTGGTCGTCATTTACTCCCGACATCTGAGCCGCTGAAGATGCAGTGGATTACGTTTGTTTGTGAAGGGAATGCGGCTCCCGATCTACATATATCCGTCTATGTTCACATAAATCATTCGTGATCCAGCTTTACTTACAGCAGAAGTGAGTATAAGGGTTTTTTATGGATCTCTGCAATCACCTTTCCTAATAACATGCTAGTAAGCAAGTTTCGCGGCTAAAGTAAACAATCTCTCATCATTCCACAGAGAGAAGAGAGGGGCGGGGCAAGCAGAGCTCATTTGCATTTAAAGGAATAATCCATCAGAATGGGTTGATTTTGCAAAGCTCATTTTGACAAGGTAAAATATGTGTTGTTTTACACTACCATGGAAAATTTTTAGCCAAAGTATATTATAGACTAAAGAATCATATCAACTTGTGGAAAATGGGCATCCGATGACCCCTTTAAAGGATTAAGAATAAAAATTACCTAATAATTTACTCCAGTATTTCATCCAATATGTTCATGTCTCTCTTTCTTCAGTTAAAAAGAAATTAAGGTTTTCGAGGAAAACATTCCAGGATTTTTCTCCATATAGTGGACTTCAATGGGAGCTGATGGGCTGATGGTGCAAAATGCAGTTTCAGTACAGCTTCAAAGGGCTGTACACAGCTGAGGAATAAGGGTCTTATCTAGTGAAACAATGTTGTTTTCTAAAAAAAATAACAAAAAAAAAAAACTACAAAATACAAATTTATGTACTTTTTAACCAAAAATGCTCATCTTGCACTAGCTTGACTTTGCACATTACATAGTCATGTTGGAAAGGCCACACGTTATGTAGGCGGAAATACCAACTAAATGTTTACAAAGCGAACGTGCAAAGAAAGTCAAACACCCTTTACAAAAAAGGTAAAACGATGTTGGACAATTTTGAAGTTGGAGGAGAATATGAGATGTTTTTTGGCCTACCCTACCTTTTTGAACCGAAGTACACCGGCGAAGAACCTTGTCAACGTGATTACATAATGCTTCGTAGACATGCATCGAAGATTTGTGTTTCAAAACTTTTTTTTTTTTTTTTTTTTTTAAAGATAAGACCCTTACATAAGACCTAGATAAGACCCTTATTCCTCAGCTGGGATCATGTAGAGCCCTTATGTAAAGCTGCATTGAAACTGCAATCAACCCACTGGCTCCTAGTGAAGTCCACTATATGGAAAAAAACCCTGGAATGTTTTCCTCAGAAACCTTAATTTCTTTTTGACTGAAGAAAGACAGACATGAACATCTTGGATGACATAGGGTGAGTAAATTATGAGAGTTTTTATTCTGGAAGTAAACTGATAATTTAAAGAAAATCCTTTTTAAACTTTGTAGTGTCATTCCCCATGAAAAATAACCAACTTCATTCTCCAAAACATCTAATTTGTATTCCTACCCAAAAAAGTAAGGCATTAATGTTTGAATGAAAAAATGTAAATTGATGGATTTTCATATTTTGGGTGAACTATTCTTTTGTTAAAAGTTAAAAAGGAGTCTAGAAAGCTTATGTATTCACGCGCACACACACACACACACACACACACACACACACACTCACAATGTGTTCTGTCAGGACTGAATGCTGACAAAATTGCTGCTAAATTTAAATCCCAAAATCTGCTGAGAATATAGATGCCCTGTTTGGTATGCTGGACTGGCAGGTTTCTGAAGATTCTGATTGCCCACTGTGACGGTGGTTCCTGAGGCAGGTAACCAAAGTGTTCACTGCCTGGAGCTGAGACGCATAGTAACATTTGGCTCTCTGTACAGCTGTGCGAATGGGCATTGCCAGGAAAGAGACCTACACCCAGGCTTTGTCAGGTATTTGTACTAGGAGGGAAAGCTAATGAAAGCAGTTTCAGAACAAATTAAAGTTGATCATTCTTCCTCTACAACTAAAAGTTGATGGCAACTTTTTGCAGTTTGAAAAAAAAAAAAAGGCTGGAAAACCACAGCTCCAAAAATGTTCATTTCATTTTCTCACCACAGGTGACGTTTCGAGCCGTGTGGCTCTTTATCAGACAAACCTTTTGCAGTTTGCAATGTGATCAAACACATCATTTGCGCTTATTGATGTGTTTGTTGTTTCTTCAGATGCTTCAGATTAAGGGTTAAGGTCAGGTTTAATTGAAATGGAATGCTGAATTAAATTACAAAAGGCACGGAACAAACAAACAACGAGAGGCTTGTAAGTGTTTCGGGTACCTTGAGGGCAACTCAAGTGGTTTGCATTTAGCAAAATTTCCATTTCTGCTCTATCCAGTTGGGGCCTTGCACAAGTGTTTTTGTTGGATCCTCAAGTCATATTATGAGCAATCAACATTTACTTAATATTGTCAGATAAAAGAGCTTGATGAATGCATTAACACAAAAAACATTAACACTTATGTGACCCTGAATCACAAAACCAGTCAATATTTGGCCAAGATACTATTTGAAAATCAAATCAAAATACTGAGAAAATTGCCTGTAAAGCTGTCCTTATGAAGTTCTTAGCAATGCATATTATTAATTAAAAAATAAGTTTTGATATATTTACGGTAGGAAATTTACAAAACACCTTCATGGAACATGATCTTTACTTAATATTCTAATCATTTTTTGGCATAAAAGAAAAATTGATCGTTTTTGACCTGTGCAATGTATTGTTGGCTATTGCTACAAATATTCCCATGCTACTTATTACTGGTTTTATGGTCCAAGCCTGTGTATTTTATTTTTATTTTTACCAAGGTACATTATCATTTCTGTCTGTTATTTTTCTTTAATGAGTATTTTTTTGTGTCAGTATCAGGGAAGAATGACACAGAGCCTTCCTCTTGAAAGCTTCCTCTGCCTGTCTCTCTTGAGGGTATGAATTATTCAGCATGTAATACAAAAACAACTGAAGTTTCTTCTGTGGCTTAACTAGTGAGAAAATAGAGTGGAGGAAGTTATCAGCTTAGGAAATGTTTTTGTTTTAAATGCCAAAATATCTGTGATATTTGCGCTCAACCCTTCAGCCACTTTGTCTGCGGCATATAATGGAACAGAGCTAAGCACTTCCCGCAGTGGGGGATGATGATGGTCTATGAATTACATTTGCCAATTTTGTTCGTCCTCATGTCTCAGAATTAAACTTTTTGAAAAGAAACATGGATGGCCCCTGAGGGACCATATGAATGTAAAAATCTGTTGTTCTTACCTTTGACTCACCTTCGCAAAACTACTTGAATCAACTAGAATTCATTTTCAAATCAGCATGTTATACATATATTTAGTGCTGGGCAACAATTAATTGCATCCAAAATTAAAAGATTTGTGTACATAATATGTGGGTGTGTACTGTGTATATTTATTATGCATATATAAATACACACACAAGAAAAGTATGTTTATATATTGAATATATTTATATATAATATAAATGTAAATATATACATGTAAATCCATAATATTTTCAAAATATATACTGTATGTGTGTGTCTTTATGCATAATAAATATACACAGTGAGTACACACATATATAAACAAAAATGCGATTAATCACGATTAATTGTTGCCTAGTAATTTCTTTTTGTTTTATTACTGCCTCTTCACTCCAATTCTTATTCTTCAATGATAAATAGAGAAAAATGAGCATATCATGTTAGATTCTTTTATTAGATTCATGCAGGTGCCTTCATCGTTTGGGAAAACAACTATTCAACTACAAACTAGGTCAGTCATACTCTAGTGCCTTGTATTAGCAAATAACACGCCCTGAAGTGCCAATTTTGGAGCTTTTGGAGAATTCATGATCAGGTAACATTTTTTTTTGTTTGTCTTGTTTTTGTATTTTTTTGGGGATATGAACTTTGTTGCGTTTACCTGCTAATGAAGACCTAAAGTGGCTGTATCAGCTTTGTTAGGAAAGGATATGGCGATCTTTATCGCACTATGGACACCAGGTTTGACTCAGTCTTAATGGCTATACGTGTTTAGTTTAAAGATTCCTTTCCATGTAGCAGACACTTTTCATCCAAAGCAATTTAGTATCCTGATTGCAGTTAGCGTCCCCCTGGAGAAGGCGGCCGAGGACACAGTGTTGATTGTGATGGCAGTAATAAAGCCTGCAACGTTTCTGTTAGCAGTCCATGTTATTAACCATAATGCTCTTGTTTTCTTTTTTCTTTAACCTGATGTGTTTGCTTTCGCTGTGTCCAGCCTCCAAAAGATCACGTTCAGAAATTGGACTTAACCTATTGACTACTTTATGTATTCTCTTCATAAAGCTCCCCTTTCAGCAAAGCTCTCCAGTCTGCTCTAATGTTTTCATTGCAATTTTCAGTGAGGGTCAAAGTTGATCTCATGTCTTTCAGCAAGAAAGGTTTCTACACGATCAATGTTGCCAGTCTCTCTTGTGTATGAACAGAGGCAGTGTGCTTTTAGTTGAGGTGAACATGGAGACTGCATTAGTTTCTGTTTGCTTAGTGGTATGTCCCAAATTCACCTTTCCACCTTATTTGCTTTAGATTTTCTGGTTGCTCTTTTATAGTGGCAATAGCAATATGATTGTGCTATTTATTTATTTATTTATGTATTTAATATTTTGAAGATAAGTTTCTCATACGGAAGCTCATTTTCGCCACTGAATAAAAAAAGATGGAATTGCTACTTTATATCTCACAGTTGTGACTTTTGTTCTCAGAATTGCGGGTTCATAGCTCACAATTCTCACTTTTTTTTCTCAGAATAGCAATGTATAAACTCGCAGTTCAGTTTTTAAAAAAATCAGAACTGCGGGTTCATACAATGCTGTTCTGAGAAACAAAAATGTCAGAATTGTAAGATTTAAACACTTCTGAGGAAAAAAGTCAGTTTTGAGATATAAGCTCACAATTCTGAGAAATAATATCAAAATTTCAAGATACAAACTTGCAATTGTGAGTAAAAAAAAAGTCAGAATTGTGAGATATAAACATAATATTTTGAGAAAAAGTCAGAATTGCGAGTTTACATCACAATTCGGAGAAAGCCAGAATTGTGAGATTTAAACACTTTTGAAAAAAAAAATTGTGAGAGAAACTCACAATTCTGAGAAATAAAGTCACATTTTTGAGATACAAACTTTGGAACTTTGCAATTGGGTAGCTGACGTATCAATGTGTCCTATGGTGTGACAGAAACAAAACAAAACAAAACAGTGGTTAGTGTGCCGACACATAGTGCAACTGTGCTGCCGGCGACCCGAGTTCGAATCCCGTCTTGAGGTCCTTTGCCGATCCCACCCCCTCTCTTCACCCAATGCTTTCCTGTCTGCTCTCAACTGTCCTATCAAATAAAGGCAAAAACCCCATAAATATATATATATATATATATATATATATATATATATATACTCTCTCATGCTATTTGTAACTGTAAGAATGAAGATACATATTTTGCATGTTATTTGTATGTTAAGTTTTTTTTTTTTTCTAAATTTTTCCTATGTCACACCATAGGACACAGTCCAATTTTTATTCGTCAACTACCCAACTGCGAGATATAAAGTCAGATTTGTGAGATATAAACTCACAGTTGCAAGAAAAGTACTATAGTGAAAAAGTCAATTGTGAGATATAAACTCACAACTCTGAGAAATAAAGTAAAAATTTTGAGATACAAACTTAAAATTGCGAGTTACAAAATCAGAATTGCGAGATACAGACTCACAATTGCGAGAAAAGTCCGAATTGAAAGTTTATACCTCTCAGTTATGAGAAAAAAAGTCAGAATTGTGAGATATTACCTTGTCGACTTTTTATTTATTATTCGATGACAGAAATGGGCTTCTATACTCTTAATGTTCCTATGCTCACCAGAATGGATTTAATCGATATAGTAAAACGCTAATACCATTTTTTTTCCAGGATTCTTTGAAAAGAAATGTCAAAAGAACACCTTTTTTAAGTATTTCCGTCTCTTTTAATCAATTTATTACACCCGTTCTGAATAAAAGCAATCATTTCTTTTAAACGTAGAAAAAAAACAAGTTTGGCCCCAAACTTTTGAAGAGTAGTTTTACATGCCTAATAATAATAATAATGTTGCCAGAAATCAGTTAACATACACATTGAGTGTACTCAAATGTGCATTATAATACTGTAAAACTGTGCATCACCAACCTATTTCCAGGTTTTTCTTGAACATTTGTTCTTTAAGTTGGAGTAGTTATGTAAGAGTTTCCATTTCTGTAATATCTGCACCATTGATCTATAGCAGGTAGATCCTCCTGGTGCCATTTATGCGCTTTAGGCTTTTTTTTCTTGTTTTCAATAATGTTTTAAACAGATACTGTATTAGCACTGGGGTGTGGGGGGAACCCAAGAAGGGCATTTGGAGAGTAAAAACATGACTAATAATAAACCTTACATCCTCACAGAAGGTATTTATCTCTGAACATTGCCAAAATGCGTTTTCATATAATTTCTCCAGCACACAAACACAGTACCGGTCTATAAAACTTTTTCTCTTGGGGTAATAAAAACATTTCCAGCATAAATTGCGCTTGTTCTTATTGGAATCAAATAAACTGTGCTATTTAGATTGCAAATGTTCAAAGTGTTGCTTGAGTTTATCCACAAGTAGTCGGCAACCCTCCCTTTGTGCGAACTTTCACTCGAGGAAGTCTGTCATCTGTAGCGGAGTTACACAACTGAATCCAAGTTATATCAATCCTGTTTTCCATGTCTGGGGCTGCAGGGCCCATTTCTCCTAATCTCGCTTCTAAATTTGGAGAGAGCGCAGGATGATGTGCCTCTATCAGAGTGAGTCAGAGAGGTTTGATTATGAGATATAATAGCATGTGTATCATAGTGAGTGCTCTTGGAGACAACTCTTTGCTCTGATCATTTTGTTAAGTACACATCTTGGATGTTATGTGAGCTGTGTTTCCGACCGCTGTACATTCTTTGCCACATGTACTATCTCCAGTTAGGGAGTCAGCGTATTGACACGAACCCCCCCATAGCATGTGTCGGATGTCCAGGCTTGATTTAGCCAGGGTGTGGAAGTACAACTGGCTGATTCCATAGTGGTTTCTATGATTCAAGCTGTGTTTTTCCTGGCCTCTCACTGACCCTCTGCATGGATGTATCTTCCAGAGCAGGAACTCTACACGTGATCTGGGCTGGATTGAGTCTTTGACCTTAATCATATTTGCCTGTGGGTGTGCTCAACTGTTAGGGATGAGTGAGATTCTTAGGGCTTTATTCACTTGGGATGATATGATCATAGGATTGATGACCAATACCTCAGATTTGAAGGCCAAGAAAGTGCATTTGCATATACTCAAGGCTCTAGTAAATGCCTCATTCTGTGTTAAAGTCACAGTAAATGTAGCAGAAGTTTGGTTGAGTTTAACCTCAATAACTTTTCCTCATAAGAATGTGGAGGCACTTAAGCTTGTGCTTGTGCTTATGTGAGATATACAGTTAAAGTAAAGTTTACATACACCTTGCAGAATCTGCAGAATGTTAATTATTTTTACCAAAATAAGAGGGATCATACAAAATGCATGTTATTTTTTTTATTAAGTACTGACCTGAATAAGATATTACACATAAAAGACATTGCATATAGTCCACAAGAGAATAGTTCAATTTATAAAAATTTACCCTGTTAAAATGTTTACATACACTTGATTCTTAATACTGTGTTGTTACCTGAATGATCCACAGCTGTGTTTTTATCCTTCAGGTCCCACAAATTCTTTGGTTTTTCAGGTTTATTTAAACCCTTTCCAACTATGACTGTATGATTTTGAGATCCATCTTTTCACACTGAGGACGCTGACTTTTCAGAAGGAAATACAATGCATTAAATGCATTTAAATTTGAAGATTAGGGTAAATTTAACTTATTTTGTCTTCTAAAAAAAGTTTGATATTTAGGCAAAATAAATAATTCTTTTCAAAAGTTTTCACCCCTGGCTCTTAATGCATATTTTTTTATTGTGAAGCATCAGTGAGCATTTAAACCTTCTGTAATAGTTGCATCTGAGTCCCTAAGTTGTCCTCAGTCATTGTTGGAAAGGGTTCAAAAACACAAAAATGCTGAAAAACCAAAGAGTTGATGGGACCTGAAGGATTTTTCTGAAGAACAGTGGACAGTTTAACTGTTCAGGACAAACAAGGGACTCACTAAACGAAACAAACAAAAATAAAACCGCTGTGCATGATTCAGGTAACAACACAGTATTAAGACTCAAGTGTATGTAAACTTTTGAACTGGCTCATTTTTATAAATTCATCTACTATTTTCTCTTGTGGGCTATATGTGAACATATTTTATGTGAAACATCTATTTCAGGTCGGTACTAAATAAAATGTATTTTGTATGATCCCTCTTATTTTGGTAAAATAATTTACAATTTAACTTAGATTTTCCTGAGCAGAGTTACAGTGTAGTTTCCTTGTAGTGAGTGCCATCTAGTGATGACAGGCTGGCAGTATCTTTCCAAAATCTTATGTGCAATCCCACAAAGCATTATTGGGCTCAATGTAGAACTGAAGAAAATGTGTTTTTAATTACATAAAAGCATTACTTTGGGTTTAAACTGTGACAGTGCAAAAAGTGTCCTGAAGAAAAGTGTGCTTTAACTTAAGTGATCAGCCTAATGAACCATAAAATAGCATCATAATTCCACAGAATATAATGTAAGGGGGCTGAGGCATATCTAGGGACCAAAATATCATAAATGTCATCTTGTTCCAATAAGCAACCACCAAAAAACCCCCCAGCTGCAACTGCATATCAATGTTGTGGCAACCACTCACAACACAATATAGGATCATCTTTTTTTAATTATTAAAAGTAATCCAAACTTGATTTTTGGTAGGAAAAAAAAGATAATTTTAAGGAAGTCCTCAATTGTCATATCTATGTTGTAGTTTTTTGTTGACTCTATGGCTTTATTGTGAGGTTAGAGTTCAACAAGCTATTGTAAGGAATTGGAAATGCTTTAATTTAGGTTAAATCATGTCTTTAGCTATGTGTGATGTTTGTAGTAAAGATATCATCTAGCAGAACCTCTGCAGCTTGTGCAAAAATCAATACCGCTCAAATTGAAATCTGTCGGCACCTCTGTTGTAGTGCTGCAGGAAGCAGTCGAGGTAATTGGAAACTTCAGAGGCAGCACATTTGATATTTGTGCACAGGCGAGGAACTCCCACGGGCCATTTATTCATATCATATCATGGGCACAGGATGGGCATCCCTGGCTCAAAATCAATGTGATTGTTCGATTACACTGAAGACAAATTATCCTTCTTATTAGACGCTTATGAGTGATTCCGATTCCATTCACTAGAGGGCAGCATACAGTTTGGGTTCAGTAAATGAGCTTGACTATAATCTGCACTAGCATACTCATAATATAGCAAGGCAAGTCACTAATAAATAGGCTACGACATTGTACCTATTTGTCCTCCCATCTAACATCTGTTTAACAAGCTGTTTCCACTTTGCAAGGTCCTTCTTCATTATACTTGCAGCCAGACGAATGAGACAAGTGTAAGTAGTCGAATTAGACTAAATCAGTGCTGGGAAAGGCAGATCCATTCATTAAATGGCTTAAAGGAATCGTTCAGCCAAAAATTAAAATTTGCTGAAAATGTACTCCCCCTCAGGCCACCCAAGATGTAGGTTGTGTCTTCATAGAAACAGATTTGGAAAAATTTAGCATTACATCAAGCTCACCAATGGATCCTTTGCAGTGAATGGGTGCCGTCAGAGTCCAAACAGCTGATAAAGACATCACAGTAAAAAAGTGCACTGAAGAAAAGTGTGCTGTAATTCAAGTGATCAGCCTAATGAACCATAAAATAGCATAATAATACCATAGAATATAGTTTGAGGGATGAGGCATATCTAGGGACCAAATTATCATAAACATCATTTTGTTCTAATAAGCAACCACCAAAAATGACTGCAGCTGCATATCAATGCTGTGGCAACCACTCACAACACACTGTAGGGTCATCTTTGAAAGAGTAGTTCAGCCAATAATGAAGATTTGCTGAAAATGTACTCACCTTCAGGCCAGCCAAGATATAGTTTGTTTCTTCATAGGAACAGATTTGAAAAAATGTAGCATTACATCGTGCTCACCAACAGCTGTCCAAACAGCTGATAAACACATTACAGTAAACCATAAGCAGTCAACCCAACTTTAATTAAATAAAAGCATTACTTTGAGTTTAAAGTGACGGTGCATAATAATACAATAGAATATAATTTAAGGAAGGATGAGGCATATCTAGGGACCAAATTAGCAAAAAATGTCATCTTGTTCCAATAAGCAACCACCAAAAGAAGCGGCTGCAACTGGATATCAGTGCTGTGGCAACCACTCACAACACACTATAGCCGGGTGGTGAACTCCGGTCCAGAAGAGCCGCATCCCTGCAGAGTTCAGCTCCAACCCTAATTAAAACTCACCTGCCTGTAGCTTTCTAGTAACCCTTCAGACTTTGATTAGCTTGTTCAGGTGCAATTAGGGTTGACCCAAACACTGCAGGGCTGCGGCTCTCCAGGGCCAACGTTCGCCACCCCTGCACTATAGGGTCATCTTTTTTTTTTTTAATGATTAAAAGTGACCCATACTGTTCATAAAATTTTAAAACTTGGTCTTTGGTAGGAAAAAAGATAATTTCAAGGAACTCTTCACTTGTCTTATCTATGTTTTAGTTTTCTGTTGTCTCTATGGCTTTATGGTGAGGTTAAGAGTCTAACAAGCTGTTGTAAAGATCTGGAAATGCTTTAATTTACGTTAAATCATGTCTTTAGCCATGTGTGATGTTTCTAGTAAAGATATCATCTAGCAGAACCTCCATCCATTCATTAAATGGCTTAATGGAAAAGTTCAGCCAAAAATGAAATTTTGCTGAAAATGTACTCACCTTCAGGTCACACAATATGTAGTTTGTTTCTTCATAGGAAAAGAAATCGTGCTCACCAGTGCATCCTTTGCAGTGAATGGGTGCCGTCAGAGTCTAAACAGCTGATAAAAACATCACCGTAATCCATAAGCCAACTCCAGTCCATCATTTAATGTCTCATGTTTTAAGTACATAAAAGCATTACTTTGAGTTTAAAGTGATGGTGCAAAAAATGCACTGAAGAAAAGT
Source organism: Labeo rohita (assembly GCF_022985175.1). Taxonomy (NCBI): domain Eukaryota; kingdom Metazoa; phylum Chordata; class Actinopteri; order Cypriniformes; family Cyprinidae; genus Labeo; species Labeo rohita. The sequence continues at coordinate 7,226,131 of NC_066886.1, read as the reverse complement.
GTGCTGTAACTTAAGTGATCAGCCTAATGAACCATAAAATAGCATAATAATACCATAGAATATAGTTTGAGGGATGAGGCATATCTAGGGACCAAATTATCATAAACATCATTTTGTTCTAATAAGCAACCACCAAAAATGGTTGTAACTGCATATCAATGCTGTGGCAACTACTCACAACACACTATAGGATCATCGTTTTTTTATGATTAAAAGTGACCCAGACCGTTCAAAAAATTTTGCAAACTTGGTCTTTGGTAGGAAAAAAGAGCATTTCAAGGAACTCTTCACTTGTCTTATTTATGTTTGAGTTTTCTATTGTCTCTATGGCTTTATTGTTAGAGTCCAACAAGCTATTTTAACAAACTGGAAATGCTTTAATTTACGTTAAATCGTGTCTTTAGCTATGTGTGATGTTTCTAGTAAAGATATCATCTAGAAGAACCTCCGCCCATTCATTAAATGGCTTAAAGGAATAGTTTAGCCAAAACTAAAAATGTATTCACCCTCAGGCCACCCAATATGTAGTTTGTTTCTTCATAGGAAAAGATTTGGAAAAGTTTAGCATTACATCATGCTCACCAATGGATCCTTTGCAGTGAATGTGTGCCATCAGAGTCCAAACAGCTGATTAAAAACATCACAGTAATCCGTAAGTAATCAACCCAACTCCCGTCCATCATTTGATTTCTTAAGAAGCGAAAAGCTTTGTGATTTATAAGAAACATCCATCATAAAGATGTTTTACCTTTAAACCTTCAGTTCTGGCCAAAATATGAGTCCATAGTCTATAATAACGCATCCTCTAGTGAAAAAGTCCATCACCTGTTGTCCTCTGACATCAAAATCCACTCACATTTTTGTTTACATTTAATTTGTAAATATTGTGCATCTGTGCATACTTCTCTCCTGATTCAGGCTAGACAACTTTTTCACCATAGAGGACTCGTATTTCAGCCAGAAGCAAAGTTTGACATTAAAAACATTTAATGATTGGTTTGTTTATTGCAAACATGCAGCTTTTCACATCACAAGATGTAAACTGATAGAGAGTTGATATTTTTATGAGACTCATTCTGACGGCACCCATTCACTGCAATGAATCCATCGGTTAGCAATTGATGTAATGCTTCATTTTTCCAAATCTGTTCTGATGAAGAAATTCATCTACATTGTTAATGACACGAAGATGAGTACATTCTCATTTTTTGGATGAACTGTTCCTTTAAAAACAGGGCGAGACCCTTCCCTTGACTTTGCTAGTGGTCTCAGCATCTGGTCTGCATGTGATAGCTAGATTGAATGCGTGCGAATGCGACTTGTGATCGTAGCTCCCACAGCCAGCAAGTGTGTGTGTGCGCATCTGAGTAAGAGTAACAGAATCCCAACGTGATGCGCCGGGATGCTTTAACGGAGTAAATATAGCCACAGCGGGCAGGGCGAGAGGCCCTCATTGCCCCTGACTCTCCTTCCCAAAGAGTGAGAGGAAATCGCCACTCTTACAGTATTAATCGCCCATCTCGACATACTTCGAGGCAGGATGTATCGTGTTACGGAGCATCCGTACGATTTGGAGCCCGATCATTAATAAATGCATTGAACTGGTGTGGTCGTCTTTGCTTTTTAGGTAGGTCCACACATCACTTTGGCAAATCAGGATGCGGCTCTGTTTTTTATTGCTTTGCATTGGTTAATGAAACCCGGCTGCTCCTAAATTGGTCCTGAATTAAGGCCACCCAGCGTCTCCGGGCTGCATTACCTCAACCAGCAGGTCAAGGCTCGTGACTGACTGCATACAGCCTGGAAGGATTGATTGGCGAGCTGCAGGTCATAGCTATGTTGATGATGCCACGGTAAGTCTATTATTATCACCGCCGGCCAGATCACCGTTCCTTTTATGGGCTCATTAAATGTGTTGAGTCGTTATGGTCGTACATCAAGGTGACTCAAGGGAAGGGTCATATTTTTTCAAGTGCGAAGGTTCATAGTCAAATATCTGCTGATGCTAGGCAGGATTTTTTATTTTTATTTTTATTTTTGAGTCTTGGTCTTTGAAAGTATGTTTGTTAAAGAGTTACAGCACGCATGGATGCGTTTATCAAACTCTGTTGACATCCTCTGTAATTCAAAATGCATTAAAATATATTTATTAGCCCATTAGGTTGCACTTGGTAAACAGCATCTGTGCTCGCTTTAGTTGTCAAACGCTCTTCCAGCTCCAAATGAACTTCTTGATCAAATGACAGGAAGCATTTTTGATCGTATGACAGGAAGTCATTTTTTATTTGATCATATGCAGTGAAAATCTCATTTGTAACTTTTAGATTTAAGTATAAACATTAAAAAAATCCTTCAGACTACCCTTCAAACTTTTGGGGCCTCTAAGAATAAAGTTCATGAAATATCTCTCTTATGCTCACAAGGCTGCATTTATTTGATTTAAAAAATACAGTAAAATGAGTAATATTCTGAAATATTATTACAATTTAAAATAGCTGTTTCTGTATCAGCAAACCTACATTTTCAGCAGCCATTGATCCAGTCTTCAGACTCACATGATACTTCAGAAATTATTCTAATTTGATGATTTGATGCTCAGAAAACATTTATTATTATTATAAAAATTGTGCTGCTTAATATTTTTGAGGAAGCTATGAAATAGAACTCTTTTGTAATATAAATCGTTTACTGTCACTTGATCAATTTAATGCATCTGTGCTGATGATAATTATTAATTTCTTTTTGTTTTATTTTATTTTAGAAAACGTTCACAACAAATGAGTTTTGTGCAGTTTCGAACATGTGATTAAACCGCCATGATTTGAAAGAAAATGTCTAATAAATATTGTGATAAAAATAATACTAAAGAATTACAGTAAAATATTCAAGTACTAATATTTCTTATTTATTCATTTTATTTACCTCATAATAATAAATAAAATAATAATAAAATATTTATTATTTTACAGCGATTTTTTTTCAAATAGTAAAATTTCTTATTTTAATAATAATAATAATAATAATAATAATAATAACAATAATAATAATTTTCTTAAATATTTAATTTACAGTGATATTTTCAAGTAGTAATAATTCTTTAGTTTCATGTTTTTAGTTATTAATAATAACAACAACAACAACAACAATAATATTCTTAAATATTATTTTATTTGAGAAAACATTCACAATAAAAATGTTTTGTGCAGCTTCATACATGTGATTAAAACAGCATGATTTGAAAGAAAATGTTTCTAATTAAAAATAATAAAAAAAATTCAAGTATTAATATTTCTTATTGTTTAATATTTTTAGTTCATCATCATCATCATCATCATCATCATCATCATAATAATAAAATATTTTTGATTTTTTTTATATAATAATTATTGTTTTGTTAAATATTTAGTAAATATTTGTTAATAATAATCACAACAATAATCAAAATATATTTTTTAAACATTTTATTTTACTGTGATTTTTTTTATATTTTTATAATATTTCTTTTGTTTAATATTTTGGTTTATAATAATAATAATAATAATAATAATAAAAATTGTTTTAAATACTTAATTTTACAGTTATATTTAGTAGTAGTATTTTTTATTTTGTTTAATATTTTATTTAGTTCATAGTAATAATAATATTAATAATAACAACAACAATAACAATAATAGTTGTCTTAAATATTTAATTTGCAGTGATATTTTCAAGTAGTAATATTTCTTTTTTTGTTTAATATTTTAGTTAATAATTTTTATTTTATTTTATTTTATTTTATTTTATTTTATTTGTTATGCAGTCATTGCAAGGAACCACAATCTCCCTGTTTTCCTCTGCAAGGTCAGTTGCATGGCTCTTTTCCACGTGTAGATTTTTCCTGTGGTCTTATTCTGCGGTAGCATTTCTTAGAGCACTGGGTTTTGGTATGTTCACAGGGAGCAGGCGAATTTGCCTTATCATTTGCTTCCCAGCATGAAGGTAACTGCATAACTGGGATCGAGTTGCATGTAATACCAGTCTTTGAAATGATGAAAGACACCCATAAAGTTGGAATCTTGTTGCCACAGAAATCCGTCACACATGTTGGCCGGGACTTGATTAATACCCTTGTGAAAATTCTTCTCAACATGACTGGGGTTCGTTTCTGCAAACTGAGCATGCCATTTTAAACCGAATCAAGAATTCCTCTATAAGCACTCGGGGCGTTTATCGCCTTCCTTGGTTTCCTATGGCCAATGATACACTACCTGATAATGATCTCCACCCGTTCAGAGCTTTAAAGTCCTCAGCATGGAAACATCTAGTAGTGTCCTCTATTAAGAATAGGCATAAATATGCAACAATATGTTCTTCTATTCGGAAGGTCTGTCAGGACTCATTAAGGATGGCATGTGGCCATTGTAAGGCCGTTTTGGACCAATAGCTTGGGAATCTTTAGAATCTTGATGTTTTTTAAGCAGCAAGTCAGAATATTAGAATGATTTCTGAAGGATCATGTGACTGGAGTAACGATGCTAAAAACTCAGGTTTGAAATCACAGGAATAAATTACATTTTAAAATATATTAAATACAAAGCAGTTGTTTAAAATAGTAAAAATATTTCAAAATTGGTCTGTTTTGGCTGTGCTTTGAATCAATTAAATGCAGCCTTGGTGAGCAGAAGAGACTTCTTTAAAAAACATTGAAAAACGTTTGACTGGTACTGTATGTATAATTACATAAGAGAAATGGTAAAATATATATGTATATGTACATAAAGAGAAAAGCTATTCAAAATGTGTTTTTAATGTTTTTTTGTTATCCTATATATAATATATTTCTGACCATGCTAGCAGTAAACAGTCCTTATTGTTGATTGTGATTATTTTTGTTCTCTTGGCAAGGAAGCTCTTTTGGCAGTCACAGCTATCAGTGACTGTTTTGCAGTTTGTAGGTAAATAATAAAAGCTTTAATTAATTAAATAGCAGTGCTCTGAAAAGCCCTTCTTTCATTGTACTCTATTATAAAGCACTGAAAGGCAGTAATTAAAGCTCTGCTTTTCTTGGCTTTAAAGTTTGGTGGTTTCTAAAGTTGAGGCTCTATGCTGATAGCCTGAAGATTGCAGGTATAATCCATTGGAAGAGAGATCTGTAAGCTATAGAGCTACCTGTGTCCTCTATCATGATTGTGCCTTTGAGGGAAGAAGCACTTAAACCCAGGTTTCTTGAGGTGACTTGTCCCTGCAATGTACTGTAAGTCACTTTGGATAAAAGCATCCGCAAACTGACTGGTAACTACAGAACATTGTAGCAAACACTGTGGTCTTCTACTCTGTGTTTCCAACATGAGACAGAAGCGCAATCTGTCCTTGGTTGAGAACATCAGATGTTTCGGAGTTTCATAACTTATATTGAGAAATGTTATGTGAATATCCACCTTACAGCTCAAGGTTTATAGGAATATTACTAAAGTGCATAAATGTTTTAAAGTAAAAGTTAAAAAAAAAACAAAAAAAAAAAACCGATTTGTGCAGTTTCGAACATGTGGTTAAAACTGCACAATTTAAAAGAAAATGTAAAAATTGTTATTTAACAATAGTAAAAATAAAAAAATACTACACAATGTGGTCTAAAATATCAAAAATATTTATTTTACAGTGATATTTTCAAGTAGTGATATTTATTTTGTTTTATTTACAATAATAATAATAATAATATTAATGATAATAATAATCTTAAATATGTACTTTACAGTGATATTTTCAAGTAGTAATATTTCTTTATTTTATTTAGTTAATAATAATAATATTAATAATAAGAATTGTCAAAAGTATTTATTTGACTAATTTTCTAGTAATATTTCTTATTTTGTTTATTTTTTATTTATTAATTTATTCTAGTAATAGTTCTTTTGTTTAATATTTTTTGTTAATAAACATTTAGTTAATATGTATTAGTTAATAATAATCATAATTGTCTTTAATTTTTATTTTACAGTTATATTTTCAAGTAGTCTTTTGTTTAATATTTTAGTTAATAAATAATAATAATGTTTTTCTTATTTATTTTACAGTAATATTTTCAAGTAGTAATATTTCTTATTTTGTTGGATGATTTTAGTTATTAATAATAAAATAATTGTATTAAATTAACATTTTACAGTGATATTTTCTAGTAATATTTCTTATTTTGTTTCATATTTTATTTAGATAATATTAATGTTTGTATTGAATATTTATTTTACAGTTATATTTTCTAGTAATATTTCTTATTTTGTTTCATATTTTATTTATTAAGTAATAAAATATTTGTCTTAAATATTTATTTTAGTAATATTTTTAGTAATATTTCTTATTTTGTTTAATATTTTATTTAGTTAATAATAATAATAATAATAATCTTAAATATTTATTTTACAGTGATATTTTCATGTAGTAATATTTCTTATTTGTTTGTTTTATTTATTAATTAATAATAACAACAACAATAACAATAGTAATTACTAAATAAAAATACAAATAGAAATAGTGCTATTGAAAATTTTTACTGTAAAATATTTAAGAAAAACATTAATGTTGTCAATAATAATCATAATAATAATAATAGTAGTAATAATAATAATAATAAAAACTTTGATTGGTTTGGCTCTTTTAAAGTGTCCAGGTAGTAGTATGTGTAAGTTTGTGGAGTCGTTGACCTCTGTTGACCTTTGTTCTCTCTCCGCTAATGCAGCTCTTCACCTCCGTTCTTTAAGCATCTCCATCCATAAGAGTCTAGACGGGTTTTCACTTACTCTGTGTGATGCCGGGGCCGTAGGTTTGTGCTGTTTATAGCCGTCTCACTCCCAGACAACAGCCCTGTATTCCTTTAGAGACTCCCTGGGTGGCCACTCTACTTGACAGTACATTTCTCGTCTAATCTTTATGCTCAGCAGGGGATGTGAGGGTATGTCAGAGGCCGTTGTCGTGAATCACTTCGACTGTGTGTATGTGTAATGATTACGGTCGCAACCCGCCGTCCCGGTTTTCCACCTCTGGTGTACCTGCTATCTGTCACTTACATCTTCGCAAATGATTATTCATCATCCATTTCATTTCAAGTTCAAGCGTGCAATGTAGAGGTTGGAAGTTTTGTATATTTTATGATTATTCGGACATGCTGATTTAACTTGTCTCTTTCCGCTTTCCGCAAGGTGCCTTCTCACTCCTGGCCTCCTTTTGATCAGAACTTGTGTTCTCTGCTCTGAAAAGTCCATTACTTGAGTTTTTTGTAAGATGGTAATATACCGCAAATCCAGAAATGGGACATTTCAGCAAGATTGACGGTCGTCTCTACGTACTTTGCTCATTTCATTCACTCACTCACTTTTCCTTAATGGTGTCCCAGTCTGTCACTATAACACCAGAGAGCTTGCAAGACTTATGGGTAATGCAGACGAGAGTCGATGATGAAAGCATAAGTCGAGATTAAGTGTGAATCCTGCAGTTGCAAGATGGGAAAAACATTGAGCCTTGACGTTCTTACCTGCTGTGAGGTTCTTGTAAACGTTTCGCTTCTCCTGACAGACATGGTTTTGCTTGTCTTGTTTTCATTGTGAAACTCTGACTCATTTTTGTCACTAAGGTTTTTAAAGCACAAATAGTGGCCAGGTGTGTGCCTGAGCATCTGTAAGCATGTGAACGCTGACAGGATGTAAAGTTAGAGCTGCGATCTGCGTTGTGGCACGTTACTACGCCATTCACTCTGAATTAATGGTGAGAGTTAATCATTAACAGTTGCCCATCAACCATTGCACTTTTCCACATGCCTCCCTCCTAAGGGTGTCTGAGATATTTATATCATAACATTTTTGCTTTGGTTTTGAAAAATCTTGGTTTGACTTTGGTTGGTTACAATATACTACCTTTGGAAATGTTGGAATTAATAATATTTTTCAAATAAATTAGTGTTTTTATATTTAGTCAGGATACAGTTGAAGTCAAAAGTTTACATACACCTTGCAGAATCTGCAAAATGTTAATTATTTTACCAAAATAAGAAGAATTTATTAATGACCTGAAATTTCACATAAAAGACATTTACATATAGCCCACAAGAGAACATGGTTGAATTTATAAAAATGACCCCATTCAAAAGTTTACTTACACTTGATTCTAAATACCATGTTGTTACCTGAATGATCCACAGCTGTTTTTTTTTAGTGATAGTTGTTCATGAGTCTCTTGTTTGTCATAAACAGTTAAACTGCCCACTGTTCTTTAGAATAGTCCTTTAGGTCCCACAAATGCTTTGGTTTTTCAGCATTTTTGTATATTTGAACCCTTTCCAGCAATGACTGTATGATTTTGAGATCCATCTTTTCACACTGAGGAGAACTGAGGGACTCATATGCAACTATTACAGAAGGTTCAAACGCTCTTGTAGGAAAAACGATTCATTAAGAGCTGGGGGGTGAAAACTTTTGAACAGAATGAAGATGTGTACATTTTTCTTATTTTGCCTGAATGTCATATTTTTCTTCATTCAGTACTGCCCTTCAGAAGCTACAGAAGATACTTACATGTTTCCCAGAAGACAAAAAAAGTTAAATTTACCCTGATCTTAAAATTCAAAAAGTTTTCACCCCCCAGCTCTTATACATTGTGTTTCCTTATAAAGCATCAGTGAGCGTTTGAACCTTCTGAAGTAGTTGCATATGAGTCCCTCAGTTGTCCTCAGTGTGAAAAGATGGATCTCGAAATCATACAGTCATTGTTGAAAAGGGTTCACATACACAAAAATGCTCAAAAACCAAAGAGTTTGTGGGGCGTAAAATATTTTTCTAAAGAACGGCTGGCAGTTTAACTTGAGGACAAACAAGGGACTTAATGAACAACTAGCACAGTATGAAGAATGAACTCTATGTAAACTTTTGAACGGGGTTATTTTTATAAATTCAACTATTATTTTCTCTCGTGGATTTAGATTTTTGAAATATCTTATTCAGGTCAGTACGAAGTAAATAACATGATTTTTGTATGATCCCTCTTGTTTTGGTGAAATAATTAACATTTTGATTCTTTGAGTTCATTCAGTAAAGGATTCGTCAGACTGGTTCAAACCCGTTTGTGAGTCATTTTGAATGATTCATTAGAAGAATCGGTTTAGTCAGTGCGTAAATTAATATACTGGGTGCTTAGACATTTTCTTGGTATTATTATGCAATATATGTTCTTTTCTCATCATATTTTGTTAAGTTAAACCCACATTCACAACTTGGATATAAGATTCAAACAATAAATACCGTTTTGGCGCTCTTGAACGTGACATGACAGATCGCTTCAGCGGCCTCAGTTCAAGCAGCACGCATGAATCGATCGTCTCATCCGCTATACTGCTAAGCTAACTTTAGTTACAGCGCAAAATGAAAATGAATGGACATCAAAAGCTATGTTGAAATATACAGTAAAACATACTGAAATGTTTAATGTCTAATGTAACCGCCTTTTAACCGCGGCAAGACCTCAATGAAACAGCCCGTAAACAACATGTTGTACAATGCTGTACGTTTACCTCAGGAAAGGCATTCATTGTCCGTAATTCGTTAGTTCTCTAGAAAAAATAATCCTAGAAAGGAACATTTTGCTAAATATATGAACTTCATTATATATTCATTATGTTTTATGTTTTGAATTCAATGTTTTGTATAATTTATTCAATCTATGTTTGAACAAATCTGTCATGAAAGCGTTTGATACTGTTTAAATGTTTATATTTCAACAATGAGCTGCAGTAGAGGCATAATTATGTTGATATAAAAACTGTTTCTCATTTTCAGTTCATTTAAACGCACATTCACAACTTTAAAAAGCTTATTTCTTTTACTTTGCTGGTTGACAAATTTCTGTCGAACTCAACTTCAAGTTCAGATGCCCTGTTTATGACAGAGTCACTGTCCATGAATTGAGCAAAGCCAGTTATGGGGTCTGTCCCCGGTGACCTGTCCTGGCCTAGCCTGTGTATGTGCGTGCGTGTGTCAGAGACAGATTTCATGAGCTGCCATATGCTCATGAGGAATCTCGCCATGGCCAAGTCTACATTTACAGGCTGCTATAAAGCCATTTGAGGGATAAAGGGAACCGGGAGGTCGCTGGACTGTATCCGGTATCTCTGTGTGAGTGTACTAAATAAAAGAAAAGGAAAATGGAGAACCTCTAGTGTGGAACTCAGTGTGTAGTTTTGCACCTGCTTGTTGTGAGAAAGCAAGGCATAAATGAGCAGGCAGCATCAATCTCACAGTTCATCAAGTCGGCCCTAAGCCTATCTCCTTATCCCACAGAAAGCAGCCATTCCTTTATTTCATGCAGGGCCCATACTTTAAAAATGGCAAGGGAACGATCGGCTGCTTAAAATGGTGCATTAGGAAGCATATTACCTCTTTAGTTGCCAAATTACATAATCGCTCGATAAAGATGGATGTTCAGATAGGGTGTAGTTCATTGAGTTCAGTGTGTTTACCTTTGAATAACAGTCACTGCTGGATAGTTTTTACTGGGAGTGAGTTTTCCCAGTTTAATCAAGTTTAATTTTAATGCACAGATATTGCTTATTAAATCCTAGGATTGATCTTTCAGTTACGCTTTTTTCAGTTGATGCGTGAATAAAATGTAGCTAAATATTATTTGTAGCAAGCCCCTTGCAATAAACATTGTACTTGGTTGCATTTAATGAGAAACAAGTCGCGAGAAACAAGTTTTGACGCTCTTTGATCTGATCACTGTAGCCGCCTCAGTTAAAGCAGCAGTTTATGTTTTGATTTAATCTCTGTTTGAATAAATCTGTCATAAAAAGATTTGTTAGGTTCAGATGTTTTAATTTCATCTAACTGGCGTAGAAACTTCATTATATCTTTATAGTTTATATAAAAACTTTTATGTCAAGTTTAAATGTTTGTACATAAATATTTAAACATTTATATATTAGAAAATTAATTATTATATCTAAAAATAAATAGCCTAGCAATAAATAGTACTTAGTACTTATAGTACTAAGTGAGATAGTTCCATGTATAGTTTACATTAGATGAGAGAGATTTTTTTTATTTATTTATTTTTTTCCTGATGTGTATTTAAAATACTTCCATATGAATTTATGTCGAATTGATTCGAGATCAGAATCAAATTGTGAAATGTTTGTATTATCGCAAATGTTTATAGTTAGTTTCTGCATTTGTATACATTTTAGTCCCAGTCTGAAGCTCTGTCTTATCCCTTTGTTTCTGTTATAAGCTCGATCTGTCTCTGGATCCATTATGCTTTCTTCGTTTACAGCGCTGCAGGGTCGTTGTATGACACTTCATGCATCTACCTGAGCTCTGTGTATTAATGCTTGTGCCTGTTTAGACTCTCTGCAGCGATCCCTCAATTCAGCCCGCTGCCCAAACAACACACAGCGCTCAGCCGCTGGGGAGACGCTAACAAACTCCAGCAGAGCTCTGTACTGGGGGTGCGCCTTTAATTCATCCTGGAAAAGTTGTCCCTTGAGAACAGGTGGCTGTGTCAGCCACACAGAGCTTGAGGTGCCAGAGGTCATTACTAGCTGCTTTATTGTCCACAGCAGTCTGTGAAGGGACTTGTGGCGTGTGCTGCAAAATCAAGGTTATGGCCAGGGGTCAGATGACATGGGCTAGTGCTATGTGGCTCCACAGGGCAACTAATGAACTGTCTGAGGCAGTGAAATGCCTTCTGGCATGAGAGAGTGCATTACATGTGCATCTAGTGGTTAAATGCTTAGGTTTATTTCTTTCCTCTTTTGCATATTTATATGATTGGGCATGAAAGTGGCAGTAGTGATTAATCATAAAAATTGCGTGATTGGACGAAAAAGCATTTCATTTTTAATACTTTGATTTGGGAAGTTGGGACAGAAAATGAACGCAGCCTGCATTTTTACTTGCATTGTAAATGTTTAATTTCAGCTGGGCTAAAACACTCATTTGTCTTTTTTAAATTTAAATTCTTTAAACTGAAACTTTTGATTTTGACTGAGAGTCCTGGATAATGTGATTAAACAGCAGAGCACAATGCAGTGGTTAAAGGATTAGTTCAGTTTGAGAATTAAAGATTTCCTGGTAATTTACTCACCCCTTGTCCACCAAGATGTTCATGTCTTCTTTCTTCAGTCGAAAAGAAATTAAGGTTTCTGAAGGAAACGTTCCAGGATTTTTCTCTATATAGTGGACTTCAATGGTGTGTAACTGGTTGAAGGTCCAAATTGGAGTTTCAGTGCAGTTCAAAGGGCTCTAAACGATCCCAGCCAAGGAATGAGGGTCTTAGCTTGAAAAATGATTAGTAATTTTCAAAAAAAAAAAAAAAAAAAAAAAAAAAAAAAAACTGTATATACTTTTGGGTATGGTTTGAATTTTATCAATTCCGATTCTGCTTGTCGATTCTGATTCTTTTCGATTCCCACTTTCGATTTTCAATGTATTTAAAAAATGATATCAAACAGATTTATTCTGTGTCTCTTCTTATGTTGAATGATTCAAGACATTTTAACAGCCCCTTTCGCGACCTACTAGGGTAACAGCGTAATCGATAAATCTTTATTTGAAGTGTCAAATTACTTTCAAAAGGTGATTTAGCTCCTCTATTTTGATTGCTAACGTGCAAATCAGAGTTAATATCCGAACTATGAACTTTCATCCTTGTACTTCCGTGATTATTTGAATGTTTGTAACAGAAATAATGATACTGTGTGGTTGAAAAGACTGTGAAGCTGTCTCATTCATATACATGACAGCTGCTTTCTTCAGGTCTGCAGCAGCGAAAATGCACGTTTAAATGTTCAAATCACATTGATGTCGCCATCTTTAACAATCTGTTAAAATAAAGTGCTTTTTGTCATGTTGGTGGTGACACCTCTTTTGCAACATGTTTAGCTTATCACAAATATTATGCTTTTTCGGCCTCTGATCACAAGTGTAGCCAAATTTAGGAGCGCTTAGTTTAGCGAGCAAGGTTCTGCCGGATCGCCAAGTCGGGTCCTCACAGATGGGGGAAAAAAAGCAGCAGACAAAGGAATCGATAGGCAGAATCAAAATTTTACTACAAGTATCCGATTCCTGAACCTAAGTATTCGATTCTGGAATTGGAATCGATTTTCGATTCCAAACCCTACTTTTTAATCACAAATGCTCGTCTTGCACTGGATCAACCTCATGCATTATGTAATCACCCACATGTGACATAGGTGGAAGTACCGACCCAGTGTTTACAAAGTGAACATGCAAAAAATGAAACGTTCTTTACAAAAAATGACGGACAGTTTTGAAGTTGGAGGAGAAAATGAGATGCAGTCTTTCGTCGTACCCTGCCTTTTTGCATCCACATCAGAGAGCTAGTGCAAGATGAGCATTTGTGGTTAAAAAGTGTATACATTTTTATCTATGTATTATTTTTAATAAAATGGATGATCGTTTTACTAGATAAGACCCTTATTCCTCAGCTGGGATCGTGTAGAGCTCTTTGAATCTGCATTGAAACTACAGTTTGGACCTTCAACCCTTTGACCACCATTAAAGTCCACTGTATGGAGAAAAGTCCTGGAATGTTTTCCTTTAAAACCTTAATTTATTTTCGACTGAAGAAAGAAAAACATGAACATCTTGGATGACATGGGGGTGAACGAATTATCAGGAAATTTTTATTCTGGAAGTGAACTAATTCTTTAAAGACGTCTGAGCATTGCAGATGTAAATATAAAATACCGCAGATGGTGCTTGAAGTCAAAATGACCCACATGCTCATCCCTTTTCTGAATATGATTAATATTATAGTTTAGGTCTTCAGTATTCATCTGCTCTATTCTGACCTTTCAGAGTTCTTTCAGTATTCACAGTTTGACTTCTCAATAGCACTTGCCTTACCAGATCCAGTAAGTGGAAGCTGAAATCCACATCTTGTCTTCTGACAGATATGCTCATGTATTTATTGTTTTCATCTTTTTTTAAATTAATCTCCTTATCTCTCTCGTGCCTTGAGTGCTCGTCCCCTTATTTAGCCCTTGTTGTGCTTTTCTGTGGCACTCAACTCTTTAGCACACAGCTATCATGCTACCAAGCAGGGATGTTTGAATCATGGGTAACGAGCAGCCAAAAAGCTGCTATTTATAGCGCCTGCCCCACAGCCTTGGAGCGGCATGTCAGAATAACGTAAACCTATTAATCTTTTTTCTCTGCTTGTTTAACTCGTACTTGTTCATCCCAATACCCATTCCTGTAGAATTTTAAATAAGCATGAGTATTGATGTATGTTATTATCTGCTTGCATACTGCTGTGAAGACAGTGCTCTAAATCTCTTCTCAGGCTGTTCCACCACTGGTTAGGTAAATTGTTTCCTCAGCACACAAATCACGATCATCTGGTACATACACTGACTCGATTTTCATTCAAGCCTTTCGTTCATCCTCTTTAATCCTTTCAACCTAGAGTCTATTAGTTCAAATAGCGCTTGAGAAGTACACTGGGACATTTTTTTTATCCCACAATGTACAAAGGCTTACATCCCAGTGGAAACTAAGCAAGGGCCGGTTTGTTTTATCTGAAGAATAGCTCAGTGAGTAACCGAAGCTCATTGAAAACAATTTCCCCCTAGTTCACGGAGGAACTCTGGGAGGCTTGTGCGGTGATGTCATGCTGCCTTTAGGATGATGGGCCGTATCAGGGCTCTCGCAAGGTGCTGACAGCTCATCCTGTAGTTATGCCACACTCGCTGCTCACTGTACAGTGCCACGGCGAGTGTCTGAGCGGGATCAGAGGGGCTGAATATCTTAGGCTTGTTGGGGGATGGGGAAAGATTCACAGCTGCTGTTCACTACTCAGAATTCCACTCAGAATTCCACCGGCTCCTCGACCATTCACATTTGTGTAGAATTTGGCCAGTGGTTGGAATCTTGGCTAAGTTGCAGTTTCAGGTGCCAGCATTTGCACGGGGATCAGGAAGGAAATTCCTTGTAAAAGGGGATGGATGGTGCGGCTGTGGACTGGTGTGCATTTTCAGAGCTGACTGCTGAAGTGCCTTTCCTTGATTACGTTATTACAGGAAAAATTATGATATAAAACTATGGATTTGTGTTCATTATGTTTATGATACACTACTGGAGTTGTCAAAAGGTACCGGGTTCGATACTTTCGGTACTGAAATTTTAAAAACGCCCATTTCCCGCTTACATTCGAGCGCTGTTGAGTCGATTTTTAAACATCGCTGATTGGCCATAGTGTTCACGCGCTCAACAGACATGACTGTGATTGGCTACAATGATAAACGGGAGCGTTTGAAAGCCAATCACAGTCATGTCTGTTGAGCACGTGAACACTATGGCCAGTCAGCGATGTTTAAAAATCGGCTCAACAGCACTCAAATGTGAGTTTTTAAAATTTCAGTACCAAAAGTAAAATTTCAGTACCGAAAATGTCAGTACCTCTTTGATCAATAAAAAAAAAGAACAGCATTAATTCAAAATAGAAATCTATTTTACCAATATTTGTCTTTACTATCACTTTTTACCCATTTAACACATCCTTGCTGAATAAAAGTATTAATTTCTTTAAAAAAATTTTTTTTACTGACCCCAAACTTTTGAATAGTATTGTATATTGTAGCACAAAAATTCTATTTTGAATAAATGCTGTTTATCTTTTTATCTTTTTATTTATTAAAGAATTAAAAATAAAATATTACATGTTCCAAAAACTATTAAGCAGCACAACTGTTTCCAAAGTTGAGTATAAATAAGCGTATTAAGATTTCTGAAAATCATATGACAATGAAGACTGGAGTAATGATGCTGAAAATTCAGCTTTGCTTTACAGGAATAATTGTATTTTAAAGTATATTAAAATAAAAAACTGTTAAATTGCAATAATATTTCGCATTTTTTCTGTATTTCTGATCAAATAAATACAGACTTGATGAGCATGAGAAACTTCTTTAAAAAACATTAAAATCTGATCCTAAACATTTGAACTGCAGTGTTCCTGTACATATATTTTCTGATAAGGTTTCTGATGATTAGATTTCTGAAGGATCATTAAAGACTGGATTAATGGTTGCTGAAAATACAGCCATCACAGGAATAATCACTTTTTAAAATGTATTAAAATAGAAAACAATTATTTTTAGTTCTTACTCTATTTTTAATCAAATTAAAGCAGCTTGGTTAAAATAAGAGACTTCTTATAAAATAATTTAAAAATCTTACCAATCCCCAATGTTTTGAAAAGTAGTGTGTATATATTATTGATTAATGCAGCTCTTCATTTAGCTATTAAATCCATTTAAAAACGAAACAAATTGAAATTACACAGACTGATGGCTTCACCGGAATCACATACCATCAGTTGCTAACCTCAGAGCCCATGGTAGTTCTGTCTGATGAGATTTATACAGATTTGTTAAAA
>NC_066886.1:6589505-6602891 GCF_022985175.1 Labeo rohita | reverse complement strand
AAAAATGTGTGTGTATATGTGTTTAAAATATGCCTAAATTGTTGTTATTTCAAAATATAAAATAAAATAAAATAATAAAAAAAAAATTAGACATTAAAAATCACACACACACGCACAACTAAAATTTAAATCAAATCTTAAAAAAATACTGCAAAATATTAATAGTGCACTAATAAAAAATAAAAAAAATAAAAAAAATTACTAACCTCAAACTTTCACACACTATATTTACAGATGATTTCCATTTGGAATAAATGCTGTTTCCTCTCACATGCATACATTTTATTTTAGAGTATATTAAAACATTAAAGCTTTTTTTCCTTGTGATAATATTTCACAATATCACAGTTTTTACTGTATTTTTGATCAAATAAATGCAGCCTTGATGAGCATGAGACTAAAAATCAAATCATTAAAAATCAAAACATTAAAATCTAATTATATTTATTGATCACTAGCACCTTTTATATGCTTAAAAAAAAAACATTATTCAGTTCTAAGACATTACATTTCAGTTGTCCATAAAGCAATAACAATGGCTTTTACAAGTTTACAAGACTTGTACTTATATAAACTTCATATAAAAAGGCTAGAAATGATGACAGAATCTTCATTATTGGGCGAATAGAGTTTTACATTGTGCAGGAAGAAATCCTGCAACAGACAGCTACAGTAGAGTCCCTTCCTCTGAGACATCAGGACATCAGAGAGGCTCCTATGCCAATGTGTTGACACCATCCTCCACATAAATGATGCATTCGCTGAATGACCATTCCCAGGGTCCTCAAAAAGACCCTTTAATGCGGCTATGGGCCTTTTCTCCAGCCTCTATCTACCGCTTTTAATTTCCCTGCTAATTAGGAGCCATCTGTGGGCCGTCACAGGCTGAATGTATGGTGCTGAAGCTAATGGCTGAGATGTGTTGAACCCGGAGAGAGATTTTGACAGGGATGCCTTCAGGCTGGCACCCAGCATTTACACACTTGCTAAACTGACACAAAGTGAGAACTTTGGGTGATCATAATACTCCACAATGAACTCTCTATGCCCTGTGTAATTGGATCATTTTTCAATCTAAATTTTCAAGTACTTTGTGCTGGCACTGATACTTTTCCAGTGCCAACCTCGCCGTCCTAATTACACAAAACTGCCCATTATAAAAGGCGAGTACGCGCTTTCACTTTCACTGTCGTGACAGTCATAACAATAACACTTTCGTGACAAACTGCAATGTTAAACCGTGATCTTGCACGCATTCAGTCACAAGATCACCATTTACTAAAGTGATTTACGGCTTGTCCTCAATACAGATTCACAAGACAATTGTTAGGTTTTATGGTGCAACAAAGACGTGATGACATGCACGAGTCTTTCTGACTAGGTCAGGCCAATAATGATGACTGGAAATAATAATGACCTCCTCCTCCATCGTATGTCAAATACATTCTTAAGCACCACAGTTTTTTGTTCTGTTCAAAAAAGTGTAAGTGTGGCTACAACAGATGCTAATACATACTTACTAATATATAAACAGAGAGAAAGAGAGAGACAGTACAAATACATAATGCATAAATAAATAGAATATACCGTATATTAAGTATATACTAAGTATAATAAAATAAATTATAGTAAACTGGTCCATCCACCATTATGCTATTATTGCATTTATTTAATTGATTATGTGAGTTAAAATAAATAAATAAATAAAAAATAAATTAATAAATATTAATTAAAAAATAAAAATATTTAAACATGCACACAAACACACACAAACTAAAATTTAAATGAAATCTTAAAACAATACTGCAAATATTAATATTGTACTAATGCTTTTAGATAGGAGCCTTTTGTAAAATAAAATAAAAAATAATAATAAATATTATTATTTTTATTATTATTAAATAATAAATAAAAATTAAAAAAAAATCTATTTAGACATATTAAACAAGCACACACAACTAAAATTTAAACAAAATCTTAAAAAAAAAAATACTGTGAAATATTATGTTTTTAGATAGGAAAATTTTATATTTTTTATTTTATTTTATAATAAAATAAAATAAAAATATTCCTATCTAAAAACATTATTAATGCACTATTATTATTTTGCAGCATTTTTTGTGTGTTTTTTAAATGTCTAAATGAAATAAAAAAGACATAATATTTAAAAAAATTAATTAATGAATAAAAATTAATTAATAAAATACATTAATAAAAAAGTAAACAAATTTAAAATTTAAATGAAATCTTAAAACAACACTGCAAAATATTAATAGTGCACTAATGTTTTTAGATCTGAACATTTTATAAAATAAAATAAAATAAAATAAAAATGTAAACAAATTTAAACTAAATTTAAATAAAATCTTAAAAAATAGTGGACTAATGTTTTTAGAACATTTTATAAAATAAAATAAAATCTATTAAAACACACACAACTAAAATGTAAATAAAATCTTTAAAAACAATAAATCTGCGAAATATTAATAGTGCACTAATCATGTTTTTCAATAGGAAGATTTTATTTTATTTTATTATTTGATTATAAAATAAAAATATTCCTAAAATATCTAAAAGTATTATTAGTGCACTATTATTATTTTGCAGTGTTTTATTTATTTATTTTGTGTGTGTGTGTGTGTGTGTGTGTGTGTGTTTAAATGTCTGAATGGTTATTATTTCAAAATAAAATAAAATAAAATAAAAAACACAACTAAAATTTAACTGTAATCTTTATTATTATTATTTTTTTTAAATCTTCTAATATAGTTATTATATAGTTATTAGGTAGTTGCTTTCTATAGGCTGCATAGCAAGCCTACAAAAAGCAACTGATACAGGTTCGATTAAGCATCACAACAGAATCAACAGAGCAAAAAATTACATACATTTTTTTTCTTCTCTCCACAAAAAAGTGCCCCTACCAGAAACATTCCAATGCCCAAGAAAGCATGAAAGAAAGAATATAAACCGATCACAGTCAAAATGCATGACATTTCCTTCTCAACAGTCAATAAAACCCAAGATAATTGTTCTCTCACTTGTGAATGGTCCTAAATCAATGACACATGATCATTTGTAGAGTTCTCCGGGTTCATGCAAATGGCTCCTTTAATCTGACACCTTGGCTGCTGTTCGAATAAATTAAGATTCTTTCGCTATCCTACACGCTTAGACATTTACAGATATGAAAAGGTGAAGGGCAATCCGTCCCAGAGACTGAAACTGACGCATTAATGCACAATTGCCTGCTTAGAGGGTGGAACATGCAGCGATTTTCTCTGGCACTTTTCTCAAGTGCTGCAGGGGCGTAACGGTGAGGACCAGCAAGACAGAATGTACAGCTGCTTTGCACAAATTAATCACAGGAATAACATGTATGCTGATTTAACTCGACAAAACAGACACAAAACTGGCGGTTCCTTATAACACAGCCGATTGGTATTCACGTCGACGGATAGCGTTTCCAAAGACGGACTGGAAAAGAGGAAAAGCAGTCTTTCAGCTTGTCCTGATATATCCTGCATTCTGGTGGATGCCTTTCCTTATCGCCACGCTCAGATAAGAGACAGACAAATCAAACATGCTGCGATAACCAGTCTCCTGGCAAAGCTAGTCTTCCTCAAGAGGAAACATACAGTGAGAATACAGGATGTAAAAGGCAAGTTTGGAGTAAAAACATTCATAACTAAACGCAGAGGAAGATGGTGACTGATGTGACATACATTTTACGGCTGTCAAACACGGTTAATAGATGTAAACAGACGACAAATGTTGATATTGTTAAATCAAACAGTGCTTTAGTAAAGCACGCAGGAAGTTCAAACATTCCTATCCACAATTTCAATCAAAATGCTAATTGTATGACATTATTTTTTCTCTTTGTGCTTTGATTAAAAAAAGGGATAAATACAATCTCAATGCTTTCCTTAGGGCTGTCAATTGATTACAAAATGTAATCTCATTCATTACACAAAATGGTTATTTATTGACTGAAATAAGATAAAAAAAAAAAAAAAAAATATCAATACTTGCTAAGAAAAGTAGGATAGCAAAAGAATCTTAATTTATTCGAACAGCAGCCAAGGTATCGCATACAAAATAAAAGTTTGCTTTTGCCTTGTATATGTGTGTGTGCTGTATGTAATTATTATGTATATATAAATACAAACATGTATATATTTAAGAAATATTTACAAGCATATGTATTTATTATAATTTTTATATAATTTATGATATATATAAATGAAATATTTTTAAAATAAATAGCATATTTCTCTTAAATATATAGATTAATTGTGAGTATTTATATATACATAATAATTACACAAAGCACACACACATATATTAGGCAAACTTTTATTTTGTATGCAATTAATCATGATTAATCATTTGACAGCCCTAGTATACATACATACATAATATGTGTGTGTATGTGTATACATATTGCACATATATAGTAGGGATGGATTTTGACAAATTTCACAATTCGATTCAATTTTGATTTTCAATTTGATTGATTATTTTCGATATATATCAGGTACAGTACATGCCAAATTTTCTCAAGGAAAAAAAAAATCTATCAATTAATGCTGTAAAATATACATGAGAGTCAACTGGTATTATATTACTATAATATTGAAGGTTAAAATTAACTGATTTGTATACAAACGTTTAAATTACTCTCAAGTAACAAGTTAAAATTACAATTATATTTCTACCCCATTTTTTTTTTTTAAATATAAACATTTAAATGGTGGCTGTCATAGAAACTTGATGGATTTTTTAAAACAAACTAAACACTGAAGAACAGTAAAATAATGAATGCTCCCCTTTCAAGTTTATTTTTCTAGCTGACTAACGTGTTTATGGTCACCAAATATATTTTTCTGAAGTAAATATGACGTTATGTGATATATACTGTTTACAAGCTGTTATACTGACCTCTTTTTGAAGTTAAAATACTGATCGAGCGCTACATCAATCTATCACTCAACATTAAACAGTGCCAAAACGGCATTTATTGTTTGAATATTGCACTAAAATGGACAGAATTTGAAATCTGAGACTCTGTTTCATATCAAAAGTAACAGCACAAAGCTTATTACGATTTATTAAAAATGAGATTTGCGCTACAATGTTCTGTTCATTAACTTCTAAAAACAAGCTAGACTAATCGATTCTTGGGATTTAAGAATTTATATCAATCCGTAAAAATAAGAATAGATTCAAATCGAGAAATCAATTTTTTTCACATAGACTGCATGAAGATAAGGTTGTAAAAATGTATGAATGAACAACTCGATTAGGGCTGTCACTAACAGATTATTTTGGTAATCGAGTAATATGTCAATTATTCTGATTAATCGAGTAATTGGATAATTATGATTGTTTTTTGTAGCAATAAAAATAGACTCAAGTTTACAATAGCCTTTAAAATTATTTAAAATACATATATAATAGCAACGAGGCAATAATAATTAGCTCAAATAAAGTATAAAAAACAAGCAATCATATTGATTTAATTTTATTGAACAAAACTAAAAATACATAATGTATTATAAACAATTGAACTAATGTACATTACGCATTATAACAAATGACTGCAGCGGGCGCCAACAGCCTGACTATTTTTTTTTACACTTGACTGCGTGATCTAATCCGTGTTTAATATTGTCAAAACAACATTTAATTCGAATACCAACTCAATCTTAAATATTTGGGCATTTCTTTATATAATAGAAAAGATACAGCCACTGTAATTTCGTCAATATGTGCACACCAAAATGTGTAAAATCCAAGGGTTCCAATCTTTATTTCGAAATCGCGTTGAGCAGTTAGCTTGAGAAAGACAATGATGTATTCTCCTGTGTTTGCGTACGTTTATAAATGATTTACCTTACAAATGTAATGAAATGATACATGTTGCGTTCCCAGATGAACGTTATAATAAACCTAAACTCACAGCAATATGTAGACATAGAGTTTGAGACGCTCCACACATGTAAATAACAGATTGTGTAGCCGCATTTACTGTGAACGGAGCAGCTCTGAGATGCACATGCACGCATGTAAATAATTAAAGAGCATATATTAAACCTGCATAGCATATAGTAATTTAATTGAATCGTAGCGTTTGTGAATTCTTAGCATTATGCTTTTTAAATAGGTAATGCGCCACTTCCGGTATTTTGACACGTGAAAAATACAATTGAGGATTTATTTATTTATTTATTTTAAATCTGATACTCGAATAGAATCAAGGAATTGTTACAGCCCTACACTCCATTATAGATCTTTTCCCAAAAATGGAAATTCAAACGCAAAATTCTAAAGATGACTGTGTGTTAGTTTCTAGAGGAATAATACAGCACACAAGTCATGTAGACTTTATGGCGCTCCACTGTTCATCTTTTTTCAGCTTGTCAGACTCTGTTCATGCTCCGTTTTACAGAAAAAAAAAAAAAATTTAATGACCATTCAAGAAAATGGATAAAAGAAAGTCATGCGGGTTTGGAATGACATGATAGTGAGTAAATGATGACAGAATTTTCATTTTTGGATGAACTGTTCCTTCAACTCCAGTGTTGAGAGATAGAGAGGACAGGGCACATAATGAAAGCCAAAAGAAAATGGAATTCAGGGCCGGTTTGATTCAGTCTCTTTGGCATGTGGCATCCTTTATCATCAGCTTTTGATACATAAAAGAGTTAGACCACAGCAGAAGCAGAAACACTCTTCACAGCGAGTATACGCAGACGCTGCATGGGATGTGAAGTTTCAGCATGTGTGAAGAACTGAATTATGTAAGTGTGCATAAATCATTTATTATCTGGGATTCCCTGAACAGAGCCATCAATAAAACACATCCAATAACCAGCTCCAATAAAACCTGCCACAAACAATCGACTCCAACATTATTCCCTAATCAGCCATGGGGGTCTGCGGCTGAGTTCCTCTTCTTCATTGAGAAAAGAGGACACAAAGACAAAAAATAAAATCCTTCTGTTTTTTTATTAGATATACATACAAGTTTCTTTCAGTTTGCCAAGGCACTCCAGTCCATCCAGGCTGGCTGTGTTCAATAATAAAACATCTGAAGATTAAGAAAACAACACAAGGAAATTGTTAACCCAGACATGAAAATTTACTCACGCTTGGTCATCCAAAATGTAGATGAGTTTGTTTTTTCGTCTGAACAGATTTGGAGACATTTAGCATTACATCACTCACTCACCAGTGGATCCTCTGCAGTGAATGGGTTCAATCCATCATTCAGGCATTTTAACTTTAACCTGCTGTTTCTGGCCAAAACACCAGTCCAAAATCCATCAACGTATTAGTTTAGAACTGTTTTTCAAAGGAGAAAGCACTATTACGGACAGAGGTCTGACATTTGAGAGAGAAACAATGTTTTTTTGTATTGAAACACATCTTCAAGAAGCCTTTTTAGTGAGAGACTATATTTTTGACCAACCAGTGGAAGATGGGAGGAGTGTTTGGGGTCAAACGTGATTGAAAACACTCATTTTGACACACTTTACCTGACAATATAATTGAGGGAAAAACTAAATTATCCTTCCAGTGTAATTTCAACCTGACAGCAGATCAGTCATAAACCCAAAACAACTCACCCAGAGTCAGACTTCTCCACAGACTGTCAGCATTTTGTAGACCCACAAATTAGCATTTAAATGGTAAACATCTGCAAACTAGTTTTCTTGGTGGGAAATCTGATTTCCATCACAAATGCAGGACTCTTAACAGACTTTTGAGACGGTGTCTCCGGATCTCAAGGGAGGAAGAAGAGAGACACAAAACGAGTGTGCTAAATTGAACCCGGCATTTCCGAATTCCCTCTGAAATGGGGTAAAATCTTAAGAGAAGGGATGTGAATGAGGAGAAAGTCAGTCATGGTGGATATTTATGATTTAAGAGCTTTTCAGAGGTTATGTAAAATAACGTCTGGCCCAGCCAAACAACTTTCCCATCGCTTAGACTTGGTGAATGTCACAGTCAACGTTGAAGTTTGTTTGCTCCTGACTAGCAATAACAAAAAGGTTTGAGTTCTGTGGAAGCCTGTTTCCTCCACCGAATAAATGTTAAAAAGCTAATTGCGGCTTTATATCTCACAATTCTGACTTTTTTTCTCAGAATTGCATCATACGAACTCTCAATTCTCACTTTTTCTCAGAATTGCATGATATGAATTCATTTTTACATATAGAGCACACAACTGAGAGTTATTAACTCAGAATATTGAGATATAAACTTATATTTTTCTTGTTTCCCCCTCAGAACTGGACTTTATAACTCACAATTGTGAGTTTATATCTCACAGTTCAAAGAAAAAAAACTGGAATTGTGACTTTGTAACTTGCAATTGTGAGTTGATATCACAATTCTGGGTGGAAAAAAAAATTCAGATTTGCGAGTTTGCAGCTGAAGTCAAAAGAAGGGGGTGGGGGTGAAAACTTTTGGAATTTAAAGATCAGCGTAAATGTAACTTATGTCTTCTGGGAAACATGCAAGTATCTTCTGTAGCTTCTGAAGGGCAGTACTAAATGAAAATAATATGATACTTAGACAAAATAAGAAAAATGTATACATTTCATTCTGTTCAAAAGTTTTCACCCCCGGCTCTTAATGCATCGTTTTCCTTCTGTAGCATCAGTGAGCATTTTAACCTTCTGTAATAGTTGCATATGTCCTCACTGTGAAAAGATGCATCTCAAAATCATACAGCCATTGCTGGAAAGGGTTCAAATACACAAAAATGCTTAAAAAAAAACAAAAAACAAAGAATTGGTGGGACCTGAAGGATTTTTCTTAAGAACAGTGGACAGTTTAACCTTTCAGGACAAACAAAGGACTCATGAACAACTATCATCAAAAATAAAAAATAAATAAATAAATAAAACCACAGCTGTGGATCATTCAGGTAACAACACAGTATTAAGAATCAAGTGTATGTAAACTTTTGAACTTGAACTTTTGAGTTGTTTTTATGAATTCAACTATTATTTTCTCTTGTGGACTACATCTTTTATGTGAAATATCTTATTCAGATCATTACTAAAAAAAAATAACATGCATTTTGTATGATCCCTCTTATTTTAGTAAAATAATTAACATTTTGCAGATTCTGCAATGTGTATGTACACTATTGACTGAGAAATGTCAGAACTGCGAGATGTAAACTTGCAATTGCAAGAAAAAATACAGAATTGTAAGATAAAAAGTTTCTTTAAAAAATTAAAAAGATCAAATAAATTAAAACGTTTTTTTAAATGATTATTATTCAGTGTAGGAAACAGGCTTCCATAGATTTCATATCAGGATGAGAGTTTCGGCATTTTTAGATCTAACTGCATTATTATCAGGGTTTCATTCAGCTTCCCAAAAACCATTACAATGCAATAAATTCTGAACTGACTGGTGCTCACAAATTGTACACAAACAATGCAAGTTTCGTGTCTCTTGTCCCGCTCCCTGGACACTTTTTGATCTCACGTAGTAAACTATTTCAGCTCAAATCAATATTTAATGTCCATTTATTTGGTAAGCAGCTGTGTAATTGAGGTAACGTACAGTCAGCCAGCAATTTTTTGCAAAATTAAACCCCTTTGGGGTGATGCAAGACCCATCTGATTCACATCAGTACTGGTTGTACATCATTCCTTACATGTGTTATACTGTTTGGCATACGATTTAAAGCAAGCAATTAGCTAGCATTCTGTACACCGCTTGGTGTGCAAAGTAAAAGACATCAACATAATGCCCCTTTTCAAAATGTATAGCCTAAAGCTAAAAAGTGCAGCTTAGGATGTAACAAACGACAATTAGAAAAGGCTGTAAAAGACAATCTCTGTCAATCACTGACCTTGGGGTTTAAAATGAACGATAAAAAAAACATGTCATTTGTAAATAATCACATTAGCGTTAACTTGTGGTTCCTGGTGGGTCTTCTGGTAAGACGGTGTGAAATACTAAATTCTGCGTCTTGGGGTTTGGATGTGTATATACTGAGCTAATCCACTTATAAGAGCGCTTACTGAAATGAAATGTGTGGGAATGGAACCAGTGTGGTTTTACATTTAGCTCCAGGCATCCATTTTTGATTCAGCGACAAAAGGCATTTGAAATGAGACCAGGCTCTCAGAGATGAGTAAATTTGTACTGATGAAAGCAGCTCAGTAAACGGTTGCATCCTGTTGCAATTTCATAAGGAGCGAGTAGGTCGAAACACATGCATAATGACGCACGCTAACTCGCTCGTCTGCTCTCGTTCTGACGCTCATTATTTCCTCAGAGGCTATGAATATAGACATATGCATATTCATTTGCGCACGTGCACGCCGTTTTTGCTCTTAAACAGCCTAAACCTGTAAATGAGTAAGTTTAGTATCCCATAGGCTTATATAATAGCAGCCAGCTAAAAGGCTAATGCCTTCATTGTCATGGTTTGAAATACAAATCTCATTGTAAATTAATCTGCATTTCTTCGGGCAATGCATTTCACAGTGCGCAGGTAGGTAAGAAGTTGAACGAGCTGACAATTGAGCGTACAAAGAGGAAACTTAATGGGAAAATGGAACAGCTTTAGCCCTGATAGAAATGAAATCTGCAGCGGGTGAAAAAGAGAGAGATTTTGAAAAGGAGCCAAATACACTAGAGTTATACAAAGAAGTGAGCAGGGAGCAGTTAAATATTCCCTCCCTGCCTTCGGATTAAAACGAGTCACGATTTCGCAATCTCTTTTAAACAAGCGACACAGTTCTCACACCATCCAAAGGGAGAACCCTTTCTGTGCCGTATCCCCTCGTGAGAGTCAGTCGATTTTGTTCGAGTGCAACCGTCTAAGGGCCAGGGTTATATAAAGGCAGAGCACATCACGCTGGAGGGTGTAATGCTTCAGCAGGAGGCAAATCAGAGTCGAGTCTCCCCACTGGCTGGAGTTCATTTCCTTCTGCTTCAGACCAGAGGTGGCATCATCAGTGTCTTTGTGGAAGCAGTGACCTCGGGCGCCACCTGGCACCACGGAAACATTCGGTCCAAACCGCGACGCCGGCGTGAAGTCCGCACCAGGGGCTGTCAGAAGCCTTCCCCTTATCACCAAGGCGCCTTGCGTCTTCAAGTCGACCTTAGTCTGGGAACATAGATTTCCCTCGTCTTGCATCACTGCGTATCCTTGAGCAATATGCCACTGAACGACTCCGGAAATGAGAGACAGAAGGGGGAAAGACAAAGAAAGTGGAAAAAGCAGATTGCGCAATTAAAATTATATAATTAACCGCCCGAAAACCAGGCCAAATCCGGTAATGTGCACGAGGAACTCCTCCAGAGCGTATAGTTCTCTTCTTTTTGGCTGAGGATTGGAACGCAAGATGTTAATTTAGGATCACATTAGGAGGACTGATGCAAAAGCGAGTTGTGCTCTCCAGGTGAGAGAAAGCTGAAGCCATATTACCAACCCAGGCTCATTGGAGAAATGTGCTTCTGCCTACATTTGTGCAAAGTTGCAGAAACACTTCAAGTGTTTTATTCCTTTTCATACAAATTACAATTATGGATCTCAAAACACTTTTACCATCAGGGCTGGGGAAATAAATCGATGCATCGCGAATCGAGAAATGATTCTGCATTGATTCTGAGCTAAGTTTTTAAAAGCAGATGGCACTAAATTAATCATTCATAAAGTTTGAAAAAGTTGAAGCAAATTACAAGGGTGTTCATTTTTGTTCAAGTGTCTGTCCACTTGTCTTTACTCATGTCTGAACTTTCTTAGGCTAGTAGTTTTTGCCGTGGTATCGAAATAGTACTTAGCTTTAAGTAATAAATGGAAAGCGAGGTTGCACTGAAATATTTTTTGATCCAAAAAACATTCCAAAACCATAATATGATCCGAAATGGAGTTTTGTAAACTGTTAAACCACTGATTCGTGAGTTTCTGAACTTCAGGAACACATACTGTAAAACTGTAAAACTCTGACGTGCTAGAGTACAGCTGAGGGAGACACTGCGGGTATTAGATATTAATATTGTGTTTGTACAAACCCACCCAGATAGCATAAGCCTGCAAACAACACTTGCCCTACGGCTATCTGTGGATGATGTTGATAATGTTCACTAAAGCTGGTGAGGAGTGAGAGGCGGCGTTTGATTGCGTAAGACCACATCATCCGCCTCCCCCCTTGGAGACCCGATCTCTGGCCTTCCCCCACACAGAACCGAAAGCCTCCCACTGAACAAGCAAACAGTGAGTCAGCGCTTACTGCACAAAGCAACACTACAGTAGCAGGGCAAACCTGCACCCTCTAAGGCCGCACCAATGCAAGGAGGAAAAAAAGAAAGGGTGTTTATGTGAAATTATTTAAAGAAACAAAGGAATTATTCTGAATAAATTAGTGGAGAATTTGAATTCTGTCAATATTAACTCTTTCTTTTACAAAAAAAAAAGTCATTGACACAAATAGAGAATTTTAAAGAATCTTCATGGTTCTGTTTTCCATATCAGTCCATGATGATTGTCAAATTCTAAAAATCCATAACTTGCATGCTATACAGTTTAAGTTTGGATAGGTAAACACTTATCCAAACTGAGTTGAAAAAGGGAAAGTGCAAACAAATTATCAAGAGCAATATTCACAGTACAGAATATAATAAATGTAAGTTTATTATATTATAACTTACAGTTGAAGTCAAAAGTTGCAGAATCTGCAAAATGTTCATTATTTTACCAAAATAAGAGGGATCATACAAAATGCATGTTACTTTTTATTTAGTACTGACATGAATAAGATATTTCACTTAAATGATATTTACATATAGTACACAAAAGAAAATAATTGTTCAATTTATAAAAATGACCCTGTTCAAAAGTTTCTTAATACTGTTGTTACCTGAATGATCCACAGCGTTTTTCTTTCTTTCTTTTTTTTTGTGATAGTTGTTTATGAGTCCCTTCTTTGTCCTGAACAGTTAATCTGCCTGCTGTTTCTCAGGAAAATCCTTCAGGTCTCACAAATTCTTTGTTTTTTCAGCATTTCTGTGTATTTGAACCCTTTCCAACAATGACTTTATGATTTTGAGATCCATCTTTTCACTCTGAGGACAACTGAGGGACTCATATGCAACTATTACAGAAGGTTCAAACGCTCACTGATGCTTCAGAAGGAAACACGATGCATTAAGAGCTAGGGGTGAAAACTTTTGAACAGAATGAAGATGTAGACATTTTTCTTATTTTACCTAAATATTACATTTTTTGTTCATTTAGTACTGCTCTTCAGAAGCTACAGAAGTTACCTACATGTTTCCCAGAAGACAAAACAAGTTACATTTTCCGTGATCTTCCAATTCAAAATGTTTTCACCCACCGGCTCT